>NW_027461012.1:0-2500 GCF_037038515.1 Microtus pennsylvanicus
TCTTGCATTGAGGGCTCCCCAGTTCTCAGCATCTCCAGCCCAACCTGTCACAAGCTGATCACACATTTGCAAACTTGGGATATATTCTGCTGAAGTTTTGGGATAATGAATTTCATCAACTATGGGACTAACTTTGTTCTGACAGGACACTCACTCACAATCTCTCCTCATCACACCCACATAGTGTAACAGCTTTGTGTTTCCTCCACAATGTGCTCATTTCTGTCAGGGAACTGAAAGCCGGCCAGCCGGCCAGCCAGCCAGCCAACACTATTTTTCCTTGTTTCTCATTTTGTTCTTATATTCTGTCTCCCCCCCCCCCCCTGCCTGGAAAACTTTCAGAGTTCACTCTGCCCCCTGAGTGAAGGTGTTATGCTTCCTTTTATTGTATATTTAGTGTGTGTGTGTGTGTGTGTGTGTGTGTGTGTGTGTGTGTGTGTGAGAGAGAGAGAGAGAGAGAGAGAGAGAGAGAGAGAGAGAGATTCATTATGAAATCAAAAGTCAGTCAACAACAGCAAACTTTGTATTTATTTGTTCATCCATCCACGTATTTGCTTACTTACTTACTCACTCACTCACTCACCCACTTCATTTATTTATTTATTTATTTATTTATTTATTTATTTATTTATTTATTTATGTATTTATTTATTTGCAGTGGAAGACTTAATTCAGTAAGAATGATCAGAAGGGTAGGTAGGGTATCCTTGGGAAAAGAGTAAGATATCACGATGACTTTCCCTTCCCTAAAGAGGGAGCTTTCTAGTAAGACGTGAAACCACAGTTTCAAGGGCCCGCCCGCTTTCCACAAGTCCTTTTCCAAGGTCAGGCATTTCTTAGGTAAGCAAGGGTCTCCATTCATTCCCTTTGAGGAACTCTCAGGCCCTGCCCTGACGTTAACGTCTGACTCGTGCCTATTGTCAAGGCCAATGGGACACTCCTCAGCCCCTCCCTGACCTGAGGTGACCTGAGAAGCCACACCCCACCCCAGTTCACAGGCCTCTCTTTATCTATCTATCTAACTAAGTAACTGTACAGCATAAAATGTGGAATCTCTTCTCAATGAAATGCTGTTGTCAGCCATTCGATGAATTTATTCTCATCTCAGATCCTGTCCAGCAGGGATGTCTTCTTTCCGTGTTTCTTCTTCTTTTGTATGTTGCAGTCAGTTCAGATGTGCTGGTATATGGTGAGAAAGAGAGAGAGAGAGAGAGAGAGAGAGAGAGAGAGAGAAATGGAATTGCTTTTTATTTATTTGAAGAGTTTTAATGATTTGATATTCAGCTATTTCCAGCCTTATTTACCAGCACATTTATTATTACCAGCGAGCACCTTCCTCTGAAAACATTGGAATCGCCCCCCATCTGTACATGTCATGCACGTGCGTGCATATGTGTGTGTGTGTGTGTGTGTGTGTGTGAGAGCGTGCGCATCCCATCTATCTATCTATCTATCTATCTATCTATCTATCTATCTATCTATCTATCTATCTATCTATGTATCCCTTCATCAAATTCCATTTTAGGAGCTGCTATGCTGACCAGTGACATGGAGGCCACAATTTTCTTAGCCAGTGACAGTCAGGACACAGAAAGAAGGAAAGAAAGGAAGAAAGGAAGAAAGAAAGAAAGAAAGAAAGAATCTACATTCCCAAAGAAAGAAAAAATTTAAGTAAATTTTAAAAAGTAAAAAAAAAAATTAAGAAAGTAAGTAAATACATACATAAAAATAGACATAAAGAATGAATAAATGAATAAAACTAAATAATAATTGAAACATTCAATAAGTAAATGAGTCACGCTAAATCAGCAGATAAATAAACAGATATATGAAAGAAGATAAGGAAGTGAAGGAATGAATGAACAAGTAAGTAAGTAAATAACTAGGTGGGTCATTTTTTTAAAGAAGTAAGTAAATGAGATGGGCTGAACAGATAAGTAAGTAAGTAAGTAAGTAAGTAAGTAAGTAAGCAAGCAAGCAAGCAAGCAATCGTGAAAAAAAAAAATGAGACACATCCATTCAATCCATAAAAGACAAAACGTGGAAATAAACATGTAAACTGGTCGACCCACCCACCCACGTTCACTCAGCCGCCCCACCCAAAGCAGGAGGGAGGTCTCTGTCCAGCAGGGCCGTCTTCTTTCCAAGTTGCAGTCAGTCAGATCTCTGGGCAAACAGAAAAGAAAGCAATTGTTTTCTACTTGAACAGTTTTAATATTACTCAAATGAATTAATATTCAGCTATTTATTCCCAGCCTTATTTACAACTGGATGCCCACCGAGCACCTTCCTCTCATAGCTAGCCCCTTCTACCCCTGCCCCATCTGGACAGATAGACAGGATGTATGTATGTATGTATGTATGTATGTATGTATGTATGTATAAATAAATAAATAAATAAATAAATAAATAAATAAATAAAAAGTAAAATAAAAATAAGTAAATAAATAAATTTAAAAAAAGTGTTTGGTGAGTGGGGCGTTTTGGCATAGAGAACAAA
>NW_027461012.1:15000-37500 GCF_037038515.1 Microtus pennsylvanicus
CGGTGGGCATAGCGAAACGCGCGACGGGGAACAAAGCACCCGGCGCGCCTCACAGGAACCCCCACGAACCACAGCGAGGAGTGCGGGGGGGCTTTCACAGGGCTCGGGTCGGATAACCGCACCCCTGCCTTCCACACACCACCGGTAAAGGTGGGGAGGAGAGACGAGGGGCCCGCTGGCAGAACGAGAAGAGCGGCCGCCATTCGCCATGAATGTCCGTCCCTCGCCTGGCGCGGCTTAGGCCTCCGGCCCGAATGAACACAGGGCAAGCGCACCACATCGATCAACAAAGCAGAACCGGGAAGAATCGAGCGAGAGATCAACCACAGACCCAACACATGCCACAGAAAAAAAAAAAAAAAAAAAAAAGAAAACCCTTCACACCTCCACACCAAAAAAGAGCGGTGGGGGGTCAACAGGGAATCCAATTAAAGAGGAGTGCACTCGGGAGGCACATAACATGAGGCAGCAGAAGGGCCGGGCCACCCTCAACCCAAAAAGGACTCATGGAGACTCGGGAGCTCCACAAGCTGGGAGGGGGGATAAAAAAAAAAAACCGGTGCGCTCGGGAGGCACACGGGAGCAGAGGACCATGGAGGAGACTCGGGAGCTCCACAACCTGGTCCCCGCCCGCAAAAAAAAAAGAAAAAAAAAAAAAAAGCACCGGGACGGTAAGGGAGCAGCATCGAGAGACGGGTCCCACCATCCAAACAGAACGGGTGACAAACCACGAAGCGGGGACGCCTGACACGCTTCACCACGGGCTTTTGCAAGGAAGCCGGTCATCTCAAAAAGCCTCACGGGAAAGCACAGCAGCGAGACGCGGGCTGGGCTAGACGGGGGAAAATAACACCCAGTGAGGCTCGGAAGAGAGACCGCCACCTAGCGTCCTTTAATGTCACCCAATTAAAGGACAGCGTGTCAGCACCTATCTGCAGGTACAATAAGGACAGATAGCAATTATTAGAAGAATGGCAACAGGTACGGGGAGTCATTCACAGACCACACAGAACTCCTGAAAGTGAGGCTGGGTGAAATGTCCCAAAAATGTCCCCATAAACAAGAGAACCGACCCTCAAAGGAACAACTGGTCGACCTCATAACCATGAAAGGACCGAGAGAGCGAGGTGGACATGCCAGAAAGCCGGGCGCCCAGCCTCCTCCCGGCCGAGGACCCTGCGACCAGCCGCTAGGGATGGAGAAGGGCAAGAAGAAAAACTTGGGGGGGGGGATCTCGAGTCCAAGAAACCGGGGACCAGTGAACAGGGGAGCCGGGACCACCACCTCCTCTCGGCCTCGAGAACACGAGGCCCGCCGCTGGGCTCTCGCAAGACCGAGGGCAGGAGAAAGGGGCGGGGGAGAGCTCCGAGACACCAACGAGTCCGGACCAGGGAGGCGAGAAAGATGGGACCACGGCCTCCTCTCGGCCTCAGCATGGCAAGGCCCGCCGCTGAGGACCGAGGGTTCCTGGCAAGAGGAAGAATATTAATAAAAAAGCTCCGAGAGTCCGGACCAGGGAGGCGAGGAAGCCGGGACCACGGCCTCCTCTCGGCCTCAGCATGGCAAGGCCCGCCGCTGAGGACCGAGGGTTCCTGGCAAGAGGAAGAAAATAAAAAAGCTCCGAGAGTCCGGAACAGGGAGGCGAGAAAGCCGGGACCACGGCCTCCTCTCGGCCTCAGGATGGCAAGGCCCGCCGCTGCTGAGGACCGAGGGTTCCTGGCAAGAGGAAGGAAAAAAAAAAAAAAAAAAAAAAAGGTCCGAGACCCCAACGAGTCCGTGACGGGGCAGCGGGGAAGCCGGGATCAACCATCGCCTCCTCTCGGCCTCGGGTCGCCGGGTCCCAGGGCTCTTTAGAAGAGAGAAAAAGAAAGGGAAAAGCAACTTTTAAAGCCGAGGTATTTCACCGATCCTGTGCCCGGGTGGACCCGACACCTAGCGGGAGTACGCGAACGACTGAAGCCTTCTGGTCGACCCGCTCAAGTCTCCCAGCACCCTCTCCAGCTGGTCCCGTCACTGGGTTCCATCCCCAACGCACACACCCATGGGTGACTCTTCCGGCACAACCTCCTACACAGAGACCGTCCCCAAGCACGACACCGACTCCGGGACACACCCGCCTGCCGGGCCGGGACTCTCGTCATTCTTTCCGCCTCACAAAAGCCATTTCGCCCCGTCCTCGTCAACGACCGAGGACCAGGAGCGTTGCAGAAAAAGGCCACCGCTAGGGGGCGCCCGACAACCGACCGCCATAGATCGCTCGCTCGCTCGCTCGTTCGGCCGCGACCGCGGCGGCGGCGTCTTCACCTTCTCTGGCGTGACAGCGTCCTTCCACGCTCACGCCCGGAGGTGGCACGGGCCCACAACAGGACAGGGAACTCCCCTGTCGGTTCCCCCACCCCTCCCCATCCCACCCCCGAACACGGTGAACGGCGGGCCGGGCTGGACATTCGGGGCTACGAAAACGAAAGTACGACCGAGACCACAGGCAGCTAGGAAAGCAGGCGAATCGATCGCTCGCTCACGGGGAAACAAAGAGCGTGTCTGACAGATCGGTGACAGGACTAGATGGGCCAGGGGCTTCTGCAACCATTAGGGCATGGTGAGAGGGAGGGACCGAGGGGGACCGAGGGGGACCGAGGGGGACCGAGGGACCGAGGGAGGAAGGGAGGGAAGGAGGCGGCAACGGCAGTTCCCTGCCATCTAAGGTCTCCTTTCACCATGGCCACTGCTTGCTTGCTTGCTTGCTTGCTTGCTTGCTTGCTTGCTTGCTTGCTTGCTTGCGGTTCTTTTTCTTCACCCCACTCCCCACGCCCTCAGCCCACACTTCTCAGACTAAATACCGAGTCAGAGAAAATTAAAACAGACGTGGAATAGTTTTTTTTAAAACAAAACAAAAAAAAAACAATAATAATAATGAAATAAAAATAGTGTTTCAAAAATCCCACTCGGATTTCATTTCCGGGAATAATATCGTCATAGTGATGTGTTGTGAACATTTTCACTTAGAACAGAAAAAATAAACAGGTCACTTTAGTCATTTCTTGGAGAGGGTCTGTTTCCCCACCACGATGGTTCGCACTTGCTGAGTTGCTGAAGATGATCTCCCGATCCTCGTGTTTTCAGTTTCTGAGTGCTGCTGACATGACAGACATGGGCCCTCACACTCGAGTTTATGAGACACTACTGAGAGCGTGGAGCCCATAGGACAAGGCTTTGGCTTTCCCTTCCCCTCCCACATAAGCCAGATAAATAAATAAATAAATAAATAAATAAATAAATAAATAAATAAATAAATGCCCAGCAGCAGAAGCATGAAAGCAGCTTCCCAGACCCTTTAGAGCTCCTGAGTTACAGTCATGGCAGAGGATATGACTAGGCCAGGGCTCCCTTCACAACCACCATCCAGGCCTGCCTGCCTGCCTGCCTGCCTTTTTGAAATGCCAGTTTACTAAAATTTTAGTTATTGTTAATTGCGTTGGGAGGCTAGAAATTTTTGGGTTTTCGTGAGTGGGCAGACATATGAAAGAAAGGAAGAAAGGAAGGAAGGAAGGAAGGAAGGAAGGAAGGAAGGAAGGAAGGGAGAGAAGGATCAGAGCAGTGAATATACAGGTGCACAGTCCTGTTGACTGCAGATAGAAAAATAAGAGGAAGAAAAAAAAAAATAGAAAGTCACCAAAAGGACAGCCTGGTCTATAAAAATGAGTTCAGGGACAGCCAGGGCTGGCTATTCCATGAAATTAGCTGAGTTCAAATCAGCAATTTCCCAACTCCAACAAGAATGTTGACAGGAAAGGCAACAGCTGTACACGTCAAGGAAGGCCAGTGGAGCTGTAGGCACACCCTTCACACCCTTTGAAACTTCTCTGTTGCAAAGTCACAGAGTTAGGAAAGGAAAATAACGCGTCACTGAAGTCATTCCTAGGCTAGGGCTCCCTTCACAACCATTTGAAAGGATCACAGCACTGAATATACAGACGCACGGTAATTACACCAACGTTGACTGGAAAGACACCTAAACTAACAGAGACACACACATACACAATCCATAGCATTTGCTGCCTAGCAGATCAAATGAATTCCAGTGTCAGTAGGCACACCCTTCACACCCCTTGAAACTTCTCTGTTGCAAGGTCACAGAGTTAGGAAAGGATCTTGATCTTGAACTTTCCTTAATAGTAAGTCTGTGTGTGTATCACACTCAAGCCAAGTGCCCCTCAGAGCTCATGGAAGACAAAACAGAGCTCTAGAATAAGAGAGACGGGGGGGGGGGGGGGGAGATTCACTCAAGAAAATGAAAGCAAAACCCTACACAAACCCTGGCACACAGTAAAATCAGTCCTATGAGGAAATTTGTAGCTCTGATTGCCTACTTTTTAAAAAGACTTCTAACCAGGTAATGGTGGGACACGCCTTTAATTCCAGCACTCGTTCTGGTCTCCAAGAGCTAGTTCCAGGACTGACTCAATTAGAGAGAACTAGAGAGAAACCCTGTCACAAAACAAACAAAAAAGGAATAAATACTTTATGGAAGAATAGATGGACAGATAGACAGACAGACAGACCCACACCCCATCTTCTGTCTTCTGAAGGTACCAGGCTCTCTCACAGGGGTCAGGCAGAAATGCAGGCAGTGTATGTGTGTGATATCAAGCAAGCCTATACGTGATATATAGGGTATGATAGGATAATGTCACTATTAAATTGGGGTAGGTCTCAGGAGCACAAGAACCCAAATCTCTGCTGTACTCCCTGTCACCAGAAGAGGTCACTAGATCCCCACCATGTGGTTTCTGGACATTCCAGAAATTCCATCTCTCCAGTTCTCATTCTTTCATTGTTCCTCCTGCATGCCTGCATCTAGTGAGAGAGTGGGCACCGTTCCTCCCTGCTTCTATGTATCTGTGTCTGTCACGTCCCGGATAGCCAGAGTGCCCGCCACCTACGCCTGAGATAGATGTGGCCGGCAGCCCTGGGGCTGCGGGAAAGGGAGAGAGTGGGTTCCCTGGAGAGCCTTGGGCAGAGGCTCTGTGGATTCCCCTGCAGGAGGCCGCACCGCCTCTGAGGAGCCCATGGGGGAGGGGAAAAGGGAAGGTCAACCATACAGTCCTGCCTGGCTTTTGCTTTGCTTTGCTTTGTTTTTGTTTTGGTTTGTTTCCAGGTACAGCTGTGACCAGGTCTGGATCCAGGACAGACTCCAAAGCTAGAGAGAAATCCTGTCTCAGAAAACAAACAAAAAAATAAATAAATAAATAAATAAATAAATAAATAAATAAATAGATGGATAGATAGCTAGATAGCCAGACAGAGAGATGATAAAAACACCTCCAAGATCAGGGAGACCAAGGCAGGCAGATCACTGTGAGTTTAAGGCTCCCTTGTTCTGCAGATTGAGATTCAAGGCCAGGCAAAGTGACACAGAGAAACCCTGTTTTCAAAAAAAAGGTGGGGCCTGGAGAGATGGCTCTGTGGTTAAGAGTTCTGACTGCTCTTCCAGAGGACCCAGGTTCAATTCCTTACCACCCACATGGCAGTCAACAGCTGTCGGTAACTCCAAGATCGGACACCCTCAGATAGACATACATGCAGGCAAAACACCAATGCCAATAAAATGAAAATAAATAAATTATTAGGAAAATAAATATATAGAAAAGGTGTTTAGTGCATGCCTTTAATCTCAGCACTAGGAGGCAGAGGCAGATGACTCTCCGTGAGTCTGAGGCCAGTCTTGTCTACAAAGTGAGTCCCAGGGCATACAAGGGTACACAACGAAACCTTATGTTGAACAACCACAAATAAGCAAACAAATAGAGAGATAATAACAATAAAAATATTTGAGAGTTCAAATAATTGACTTCATCCACAATAAAAGAATATAAAAATAAAAATATCAAATGCACTTGAACACATTGGCACAGGAGAACGCTTGCTAAATAGAACCCCAGTAGCACAGACACTGAGAGAAAAAGAAAAAAAAGAAAAAAAAAAGAAAAAAAAACAACAAAAAAAAAGAACAAAGAAAAAAACTAAAGAGAGAAAAAAAAGAAGAAAAAAGAAAAAAAGAAAAAAAAAGAAAGAAAAAAAAGAAAAAAAAACAGACACTGAGAGAAACAATTAATAAGTGAGACCTCCTGAAACTGAAAAGCTTCTGTAAAGCAAAGAACATGGCCAACAAGACAAAACGACGGCCTTACAGAATGGGAAAAGATCTTCACTAATCTCCAAAATACACAAAGAAGTCGAGAAATTGGTCATCCAAAGAACAAATAATCCAATTTTAAAAAATGGAGTACAGACCTAAACAGAGAACTCTCAACAGAGGGATCTAAAATGGTTGAAAGACACTTAAATGTTGGGTCGGGGGGGGGGGGGGTCATGCAAAGATGAGAACACCACCAAGTCTAATAAACCAAAAACAAACTTAAAAATACAAACACACCGCGAGTCACAGAAGCTTATCAGCTAGCTGAGACCACAGGCAGAGTTTGGGCTTCTGACACTGTGGCAAAAGGCCGGTTTCTGAAACCCATTTTTATAGTAGGGGCATCGCAGGGCAGTGGTGGCGCAAGCCTTTAATCCCAGCACTCGGGAAGCAGAGGCAGGCGGATCTCTGTGAGTTCGAGACCAGCCTGGTCTACAGAGCTAGTTCCAGGACAGGCTCCAAAGCCACAGAGAAACCCTGTCTCGAAAAACCAAAAAAAAAAAAAAAAAAAAAAAAAAAAAAAAATATGTTTCTCTGGATGTGCCTCTGTGTGTGTGTGTGTGTGTGTGTGTGTGTGTGTGTGTGTGTGTGTGTGTGTTGTGTGTGTGTGTGTTTATGGGGTGGCTTTTGAACTAACCAAGATGACTGGTTCCATATCTGGCAGAGAGGCAGGTGGATCTCTGGGAGTTTGAGGCCAGCCAGCCTGGTTGACAAGAGCTAGTTCCAAAGACAGGCTCCAAAGCAACAGAGAAACCCTTCCTTGAAAATCAAAACAAGAACACAAACCAAAAATAAAATAAAACATAAATTAAATGAGTGTGAGAGAGAGAGAAGAAATGTTGATTTGTTGATTTACAGACAAGAAATAAGAAAATACAAAACCATAATGTTACCAAGATGACAGCCTGGTTTATATAGTGAGTTAAAGGTATTATACAGAGAAACCCTGCACCAAAAATAATAATAATAAAAGAAGAAAACAGAAAAAAAACAAGTAAGGAAAAAGAAAGGAAGGAAGGAAGGAAGGAAGGAAGGAAGGAAGGAAAAAACAGGTGTTTTCCTTTTTTTCTTTGTTTATCTCAGGTTATTTTATTTTAATTTATTTTTTTAATTGCAGCAGCGGCAGTATATTTTGGGCAGCACATTTCTTTATTCTCAGTTCTCAGCCCTCAGAAATCAGGAGAGGCAGAAACAGGCAAATCGCTGTGAGTTTGAGGCCACCTCGTTCTGCAGTGTGAGTTTTAGGACAGGCAAAGCGACAGACACAGAGAAACCCTGACTTAGGGGGGGAAAGTGTGTTTAGTACAGGCCTTTAATTCCGGCACTAGGAAGCAGAGGTAGAGGCAGGGGCAGCTAGATCTCTGTGAGTCTGAGGCCAGCCTTGTCTACAAAGTGAGTTCCAGGGACACAGGGAACCTCTATGTAAAAAAAAACACAAATAAACTAATAATAATAATCATCATCATCATCATCTAAGAGCTCAATTAATTGACTTCACCCAAAATTCAAAAATAAAAAAAGAGTGTGTCTGACTGATCAGTGAAAGGACTATGTGGGCCAAGGGGCTGCCACAATTATGGCTTGGTGAGAGGGAGGAACTGAGGGAGAGAGGGAGGGAGGGAGGGAGGGAGGGAGGGAGGGAGGGAGGGAGGGAGGGAAGGAAGGAGGGAGGGAGGGAGGCCTGCTTTCTTAGGGTTCTTTTTCAGTAGTTGTGTTTGTACAACCCCACACCCCACTTCTCATACTAAATACCGAGTCTGAGAAAATTAAAACAGCTGTGGAAAATTCCCACTTGGATGTCTGTTCCTGCCCTGTAAAACAAGAACCACAACAAAAATATCCATATCTAAGCAGGCCAATTAAGTTGTAGCCTCACCCTTTAAAGGTTCTAGCTGTTGGGAAGGGCTGGTGACCTTGAACTTTACTAGTCTCTGAAATCTGCCTTCTCACTTTTACCAGGTGCCCTCAGGGGCCAGGAGTGGAGGCCAGGGCCCCTGCTACAGGAGATTTCCTAGATCACCTACAGGCGCTTAGGATTCCTGGGCCTGCTTAGAGAAAGACACACGACACGTGAGACGCAGAGAAAAAAATTTTCTGAGACAAGGATTCTCTTAGCTTTGGCACCTGTCCTGGAACTGTAGATGACCAGGCTGGCCTCAAACTCACAGAGATCTGCCTGCCTCTGTCTGCCACAGAGAAAATTACAACAGCCATGGAATAATATGAAAAATTCTGATTTACGCCAGGCAGTGGTGGCGCACGCCTTTAATCCCAGCACTTGGGAGGCAGAGGCAGGCGGATCTCTGTGATTTCGAGACCAGCCTGGTCTACAAGAGCTAGTTCCAGGACAGGCTCCAAAACCACAGAGAAACCCTGTCTCGAAAAACCAAAAAAATAAAAATGAAAATAATAAGAATAAAATAAAATGTTAAAAAAAAAAGAAAAATTCTGACTTTGATATCATTTCCAGGAATACTGATGCAGTGAATTATTTGGAACATTTTCACTTCCGACAGAAAAAAATAAAAATGTCATTTTATTGATTTCTTTTAGAGGGTCTCTTTCCCACCAGGATGGTTTGCACTTGCTGGGTTGTTGAAGATGATCTCCTGATCCTTGTATTCCCAGTTCCTGAGTGCTGCCGGCAGGACAGACATGGGCTCACTATACACTTGAGTTTTTGACGCAGTACTGAGAACCTGGAGCCCAAAGGACAAGGCTTCAGCTTCCCCTGCCCCTCTGACATAGGCCAGATACATAAATGATTACCCAGATTTTATTTAAATCTCTCAGTGTGGCTTGTGTATGTGGGGGAGACAGGGAAGGTATCACATTTCAAAACATTTTCATAACTGCACTTAGCACTGTATTCTTTTCCATTTATTTTACTTTTATTTGAGAGTGTTTCCAATTGTGTGGGACTTAGTTAAATTTCAATTTCTTAAGGAATTTTTTTATGATTTTCTTAACTTTATTTTATGTGCAATGGTCTGAAGATGTCAGATCACCCAGAAACTGAATTTACAATCACTATGAGCTGCCATGCAGGTGCTGGGAATTGAACCCAATTTCTCTGGAAGAGCCGCGAAACTAGCTCTCCAGGCTCTTCTTAATTTAAAAGTTTATTTATGTGTCTCTGGGTGTGCCTGTGCCTGTGTTTGGTTTGTGTGTGTGTTGGGGGGGGGTTGTGTGTGGGGGGGTGGCTTTTGACCTCACCAGACAAAGGCATTCAAGAGCACTGGCTCCATATTTAGCAGAAACAGGATCATTGGGAGTTTTAGGACAGCCTGGTCTACAAGAAAGGAGCTAGTTTTAACAACAGTCTCCAAAGCAGCAGAGAAACCCTGTCTCATAAAGCAAAACACAAAACCAAACATATTTGAGAGAGAGAGAGAGAGAGAGAGAGAGAGAGAGAGAGAGAGAGAACAGCTAGGGCTGTTACACGGAGAAACCGTGCCTCAAGAACTAACTAATAAAAGAAGGGGGAAAAAAGCAAGAGAGCAAGAAAGCAAAAAAATCAAGCAAGCAAGCAAGAAGGAAAGCTAGAGAGAAACCCTGTCTCAGAAAACAAAAAAAAAATAAATAAATAAATAAACTAATAAATGAAATGAATGGATAGATGATAGATAGATAGATAGATAGATAGATAGATAGATAGATAGATAGATAGATAGATGATAAAACACCTCCAAGATCAGGGAGACCAAAGCAGGCAGATCACTGTGAGTTTAAGGCTACTTTGTTCTGCAGATTGAGATTCAGGACAGGCAAAGTGACACAGAAAAACCCTGTTTTCAAAAAAAAATGTGTTTAGTGTACGCCTTTAATGCCATCACTAGAAGGCAGAGGCAGGCGGATCTCTGTGAGTCTGAGGCCAGTCTTGTTTACAAAGTGAGTCCCAGGGCATACAAGGATACACAAGGAAACCCCGTGTTGCAAAACCACAAATAAACAAACAGATAATAACAATAAAAATATTTGAGAGTTCAAATAATTGACCTCATCCACAATAAAAAAAAAATATAAAAATAAAAATATCAAAAGCATTTGAACGGGGGCTGGAGAGATGGCTCAGCGGTTAAGAGCATTGCCTGCTCTTCCAAAGGTCCTGAGTTCAATTCCCAGCAACCACATGGTGGCTCACAACCATCTGTAATAGGGTCTGGTGCTCTCTTCTGGCCTTCAGACATACACACAGAAAGAATATTGTATACATAATAAATAAATATTTATTTTTTTAAAAAAAGCATTTGAACGCATCGGCACAGGAGACCACTTCCTAAATCTAACTCCAGTAGCAGGGACTCTGAGAGAAACAAAATGAATCAATGGGACCTCCTGAAACTGAAAAGCTTCTTCTGTAAAGCAAAGGACATGGCCAACAAGACAAAACGACGGCCTTACAGAATGGGCAAAGATCTTCACTAACCCCACATCAGACAGAGGTCTGAGCTCCAAAATATACAAAGAACTCAAGACATTGGTCATTTCAAGAACAAATAATCCAGTTCACAACATGGAGGTACAGACCTAAACAGAGAACTCTCAACCGAGAAATCTAAAATGGCTGACAGACACTTAAGGAAATGTTCAACACCCTTAGTCATCAGAGATATGTAAATCAAAACAGCTCTGAGATTCCACTTTATACCTGTAAGAATGGCCAAGATCTAAAACACTGATGACAACTTATGCTGGAGAGGATGTGGGGAAAAGGGAACTCTCCTGCATCGCTGGTGGGAATGCAAGCTGGTACAGCCCCCTTTGGATGTCAGTGTGGCGATTTCTCAGAAAATTAGGAAACAACCTTCCTCAAGACCCAGCAATACCACGTTTAGGTATATATATGTAAAGGATGCTCAATTGTGCCACGAGGACATGGGCTCAACTATGCTCATAGCAGCATTGTTTGTCATAGCCAGAACCTGGAAACAGCCTAAATGCCCTCTGACTGAAGAATGGATGAGGAAAACGTGGTATACTTACACAATGGAGTACTTACTACACTACAGAGCAGAAAAGAATAATGACATCTTGAATTTTGCAGGCAAATGGATGAAGCTAGGAAACATCATTTTGAGGAAAGTAACCCAGACCCTAAAAGACAATTACCACATATACTCACTCATAAGTGATTTTTAAACATAAAGCTCACAAATCACAATCCCAGAGAACCTAGACAACAATGAGGACCCTAAGAGAGACATACATAGATCTAAAATACATGAGTAGTAGAAAAAGACAAGATCTCCTGAGAGCATGGGAACCTTGGGAGAGGGTGGAAGGGGAGGCATGGAAAGAGAGGAAAGAAAAATGTAGAGCTTAACAAAAATAAATAAAAGAAACAAAGGCGGGTAGTGGTGGCACATTCCTTTAATCCCAGCACTTGGGAGGCAAAGGCAGGTGGATCTTTGTGAATTTGAGGCCAGCCTGGTCTACAAGGGTTAGTTCCAAAGCTACAGAGAAACCCTGTCGTGAAAAACCAAAAATAAATAAATAAGTAGGCATGGATTTTTTTTAAAAAAAAAAATCAAACGCAAACCAAGTAGAAATAACTACTTTCCATATGCCATTCAAGAATTAGGGAACCCTTTATCCCAGCACGTGGGAGACACAGGCAGAAGGACATCTGTGAGTTAAAATCCAGACTCATCTACCAAGTGAGATCACAAGACTCGTGCACTGTCTCATAGGTCCTAAATTCCCATGATCCAGTTTCTAGGACCAAGGAGACAGTTTATAATGTCTCCTTCTTCTTTCCTTCCTTCCTTTTTTTTGGGGGGGGGGTGGTGTTTGGTTAAACTTTTATATATGTTTTTTTTTTTATTTGGGTTGGGGGCCTCTCTATAAAGCCTGGGAATTCACAGAGGTCCACCTGCCTCTGTCTCTTTGATGATAGAATAAAAGATGTGCACCACAATAACCAGGCTCAGTTTCTTGTACATTTAGTTTAATTTCAAATTTTGTTTGTATCTCTTGGTCTGCACCAAGTGTGTCCCTGTGGGGGTGGGGGGCAGGGAAGTTGTCCTATTTTAGAACATTTTATTTTACTTTTATTTGAGACAGTCTTTCCGGTTGTGTAGAACTTATTTTAATTTCAAATTTTTAAAGAATTTTTTATGATTTATTTAACTTTATTTTATGTGCAGTCGTGTGAAACTGGATTTACAATCACTTATGAGCTGCTGCCTTGTGGGGGTTACATCTCAGGAGCACAAGAACCCAAATCTGTGCTGTACTCCCTGTCACCAGAAGAGGGCACTAGATCCCCACCATGTGGTTTCTGGACATTCCAGAAATTCCATCTCTCCAGTTCTCATTCTTTCATTGTTCCTCCTGCATGCCTGCATCTAGTGAGAGAGTGGGCACCGTTCCTCCCTGCTTCTGTGTGTCTGTGTCTGTCACGTCCCGGATAGCCAGAGTGCCCGCCACCTATGCCTGAGATAGATGTGGCCGGCAGCCCTGGGACTGGGGGAAAGGGAGAGAGTGGGTTCCCTGGAGAGCCTTGGGCAGAGGCTCTGTGGATTCCCTGCAGGAGGCCGCACCGCCTCTGAGGAGCCCATGGGGGAGGGGAAAAGGGAAGGTCAACCATACAGTCCTGCCTGGCTTTTGCTTTGCTTTGCTTTGTTTTTGTTTTTGTTTGTTTGTTTTATTTTATTTTCCGGTACAGCTGTGACCAGGTCTGGATCCAGGACAGACTCCAAAGCTAGAGAGAAATCCTGTCTCAGAAAACAACAAGAACAACCAAAAAATAAATAAATGAATGGATAGATAGCTAGATAGCCAGACACAGAGAGAGAGACAGAGAGAGAGAGAGAGAGAGAGAGAGAGAGAGAGAGAGAGAGAGAGAGAGATGATAAAAACACCTCCAAGATCAGGGAGACCAAGGCAGGCAGATCACTGTGAGTTTAAGGCAAAACACCAATGCCGATAAAATAAATTATTAGAAAAATAAATATATAAAAAAGGTTGTTTAGCCTTTAATCCCAGCATTAGGAGGCAGAGGCAGATGGCTCTCTGTGAGTCTGAGGCCAGTCTTTCTTGTGTACAAAGTGAGTCCCAGGGCATACAAGGGTACACAACGAAACCCTATGTTGAAAAACCACAAATAAACAAACAAATAAAGAGATAATAACAATAAAAATATTTGAGAGTTCAAATAATTGACTTCATCCACAATAAAAGAATATAAAAATAAAAATATCAAACGCATTTGAACGCATCAGCACAGGAGACCGCTTCCTAAATCTAACTCCAGTAGCAGGGACTCTGAGAGAAACAAAATGAATCAATGGGACCTCCTGAAACTGCAAAGCTTCTTCTGTAAAGCAAAGGAAATGGCCAACAAGACAAAACGAAAAAGATCTTCACTAACCCCACATCAGACAGAGGTCTGAGCTCCAAAACATACAAAGAACTCAAGACATTGGTCATCTCAAGAACAAATAATCCAATTCACAAAATGGAGTACAGACTTAAACAGAGAACACTCAACCAAGGAATCTAAAATGGCTGAAAGACACTTAAGGAAATGTTCAACACCCTTAGTCATCAGAGAAATGCAAATCAAAACAAGTTTCTAGAAACAAGGAGACAGTTCATAATGTTTCTTTCTTCTTTTCTTCCTTTTTTTTTTTTTGGTTGAACATATATATATTTATTTATTTATTTAATTTGGGACGGGGGCCTTTCTACAAAGCCTGGGAATTCACAGAGGTACACCTGTCTCTGTCTCTTGGATGATAGAATAAAAGATGTGTACCACAGTGACAACCCAACTAAGTTTTTGGTATCTCATTCTGTTAGTTTCATGTACATTTAGTTTAATTTCAAATTTTGTTTGTATCTCTTGGTCTGTCTGCACCAAGTGTGACCTTGTGGGGAGGACAGGGAAGGTGTCCTATTTCAGAACATTTTATTTAACTTTTATTTGAGTCTTTCCAGTTGTGTAGAACTTAGTTTCATTTCAAATTTTTAAAGACCAGGAAGGATGAAAGCATTCAAAAGGACTGGTTCCATATCTGGCAGAGAGGCAGGTGGATCTCTGGGAGTTTGAGGCCAGTCTGGTCGACGAGAGCTAGTTTCAAAGACAGGCTCCAAAGCAACAGAGAAAACCCTGCCTTGAAAATCAAAACAAAAACACAAACAAAAATAAAAAACATAAATTAAATCTCTGTGTGTGTGTGTGTGTGTGTGTGTGTGTGAGAGAGAGAGAGAGAGAGAGAGAGAGAGAGAGAGAGAGAGAGAGAGAGAGAGAGAGAAGAAATGATCAAACAGGAAATAAGAAACAAAACCATAATGTCACCAAGATGACAGCCTGGTTTATATAGTGAGTTAAAGGTATTATACAGAGAAACCCTGTACCAAAAAAATAATAAAAGAAGAAAACAAAAAAAAAAAAAAAAAAAACAAGGAAGGAAGGAAGAAAAGAAGGAAGAAAAACTGGTGTTGTCCTTTTTTTCTTTGTTTATCTCAGGTTATTTTATTTTAATTTATTTTTTTTAATAGCAGCAGCAGCAGCAGCAGCAGCAGTATATTTTGGGCAGCACATTTCTTTATTCTCAGTTCTCAGCCCTCAGAGATCAGGAGAGGCAGAGGCAGGCAGATTGCTGTGAGTTTGAGGCTACCTTGTTCTGCAGGCAAAGAGACGACAGACACAGAGAAACTAAACATGTGTTTAGTACAGGCCTTTTATTCCGGCACTAGCAGGCAGAGGTAGAGGCAGGGGCAGCTAGATCTCTGTGAGTCTGAGGCCAGCCTTGTCTACAAAGTGAGTTCCAGGGCAAACAAGCATACACAGGGAATCCCTATGTAGAAAAACCACAAATAAATTAATAATAATAATAATAATAATAATCTAAGAGCTCAATGAATTGACTTCACCCATAATTCAAAAATTAAAAAATAAAGCAAAGAGTGTGTCTGACCGATCAGTGAAAGGACTATGTGGGCCAAGGGGCTGCCACAATTATGGACTGGTGAGAGTGAGGAAAGGAGGGAGGCAGCAAGGGCAGTTCCCAGTCACCTAAATGCCTTTCAAAGACATTTCACCATGGCAACCACTCACTTGCTTTCTTGGGGTTTCTTTTCTTCAGTAGTTGTGTTTGTACAACCTACCCCACTTCTCATACTAAATAAAGAGTCTGAGAAAATTAAAGCAGCTGTGGAAAAATTTCCACTTGGATATCTTTTCCTGCCCAGTAAAACAAAAACGACTCTAACAAAAATATGCATATCTAAAAAAACCAAAAAAAAATTTTAAAAATGCATATCTAAGCAGACCAATCAAGTTGTAGCCTCACCCTTTATATTATATTATATTATATTATTTATTGGTTTTTTGAGACAAGGTTTCTCTGTAGCTTTGGTGCCTGTCCTGGAACTCCCAGAGATCTGCCTGCCTCCGCCTCCGAGTGCTGGGAGTAAAGGCGTGCGCCACCACTGCCCTCCTTAGACTCACCCTTTAATGGTTCAGCAAGGAGTTCTAGCTGTTAGGAAGGGCTGGTGACCTTGAACTTTACTAGTCTCTGAAATCTGCCTTCTCACTTTTACCGGGTGCCCTCAGGGGCAGGAGTGGAAGCCAGGGCCTGTAGCTTTGGCTTGTACATTTACTTCAATTTTAATTTTTTTGTTTTGTTTTTCGAGACAGGGTTTCCCTGGGAAACAGTCCTAGCTGATCTGGAACTAGCTCTTGTAGACCAGGCTGGCTTCCAACTCCCAAGAAATTCACCTGCCTCTGCCCCATGTGTGCTGGGAATAAAGGCATGTGCCACCACCACTGCCCAGCCAATTTCAAATTTTATTTAAACCTCTCTCGGTGTGCCTGTGTATGTGGGGGAGACAGGGAAGGTGTCATATTTCCAAACATTTTCATAACTGCACTTAGCACTGCACTCTTTTACATTTTATTTTCCTTTTATTTGAGACAGTGTTTCCAGTTGTGTAGTTTAATTTCAATTTCTTAAAGAATTTTTTTTATGATTTATTTAACCATGCAGGTGCTGGGAATTGACCCCAATTTCTCAGGAAGAGCCGCCAAACTAGCTCTCCAGGCTCTTAATTGAAAAGTTTATTTATGTGTCTCTGGGTGTGCCTGTGCCTGTGTTTGTGTTTGGTGTGTGTGTGGGGGGGGTATATTTTGACCTCACCAGATGAAGGCATTCAAGAGCACTGACTCCATATCTGGCAGAGGCAGGATCTCTGGAAGTTTTAGGCCAGCCTGGTCTACAAGAAAGGAGCTAGTTCCAAGAACAGTCTCCAAAGCAGCAGAGAAACCCTGTCTCATAAAGCAAAACACAAAACCAAACAAAAAAATAAATAAATTGAGAGAGAGAGAAAGCGAGAGAGAGAGAGAGAGAGAGAGAGAGAGAGAGAGAGAGAGAGAGAGAGAGAGAGAGAATGTGGATTTACAGATAGGAAATAAGAATAAAAAGAGAACGTTACCAACAAGACAGCCTGGTCTATAAACTGAGTTCCAGGACAGCTAGGGCTGTTACACAGAGAAACCGTGCCTCAAAAAATAATAAAAGAAGAGAAAAAAAAAAAAAGCAAGCAAGAAAATGCAGGGGTTTTTTTCTTTTTCTTTTTCTTTTTCTTTTTTTTTTTTTTTTTTGTCTTTGTTAATGCCAGGCCATTCATTTTAATTTTACTTTTTCTTTTAAGATTATATTTTCAGGGGCTGTAGATATGGCTCAGAGGTTAAGAGCACTGACTGTTCTTCCAAAGGTCCTGAGTTCAATTACTAGCAACGATATGGTGGCTCACAACCATCTGTAATGGGGTCTTCTGGCCTGCAGTCATGCATGGAAGGAATGCTGTATACATAATAAATAAATAAATAAATAAATAATTTAAAAAAAAAAGATTTTATTTGCAGAAGAAGTGTTCAGAAAGAAGAAGTCCTGGGCCATGTAGTGAGATAGATTGTCTGGAGCATAAATAAAAAGCCAATTCCTGTCTCATAAAAAGAAAAAAAATCAAGTTAAAATGTGAAATAAAAAAATAAATAAGGGTTTGTTTTGTTTTTTTTTTTTTTTTTGCAATGAGTGAATTCAAGCACAAAAGATGAAAATCTTACAGCTGACACCATCCAGTCTCAAGTTAGAAAAACTTGAAACGATGCAACAGGAGACGGACAGTTGCCCAATGAACTCTTGCTATTCTCCTGGGGAAGTTTTGTTCCTGATGGTTTTTGGAACAACTAAAATCCCTCTTATCTTTTTGTTTTGTTTTGTTTTGTTTTCCATGCCCCCTCAGAGGACACCTGGATGTTTGAAAGGATTTGGTTTTATTTCTTTTAAGTAGAAGGTTCCTCAGACATAACTCTGAAAACACTAATACGTAATAGCCAGTTTCTATTCAGTTCAGTTCAGATTTTTACCAAAACCTCCTGTCTGGCATGTCTCTGTCTTTGTTGAGTTCCTGTACTTACAGAAGCCACGAGATAGCTGGCAGCCCATCCATAACTCTAATTTCATTCAGCAGAATTCTCCCGCCCCCCCCCCCCCCCCCCCCCCGCCGATCTTGTTTCTCTGTTCTGTCCTCAAATGTGTGGGTGACTCTGAGTGGGCACCAACTTGCCACACACATCCTTCTTTTCCTGATCTAATCATGCCACTCCCCAAAAGAAAAAGGGAGGAGAAATCACTGAATGATGAGAACATTACTTGAATGAGAAAATGGGTAGGCACCCTTATGCTTAAATGTGTATTATCTCCAAAGTGCTAAAACTTGGAAGTGAGTCTTAGGAGGAATGTCATTACACAGCTTCTGTCCAGATGTCTTCAAGTAAGTTGGTCCTAAACAGCCTATTCATAAGATGGGACCTCAGAGCTTCAGTACAGAACAACATGTTTTCTGTTCAATTGAATCTTAAAGTGGTTTGATAAGGCTTTTGTATTCCCATTCTGTCAAGGATTATTCTCAGTGGTCTATATATTTCAAGGAAGAATGGTTTTTAAGAAGTATTTAGTGATTATATTTCTTTTCCCTTAGGGATAAAGAAATGGAGAAGTTCTTTGAAGCAGTAAGTCACAAAAACACCAGGCCGTTAAACTTCAGCTACAGGGAAACCCTGTCTCATGGAAAAACAAAACAAAACAACAACAACAACAACAACAACAACAACAACAACAACAACAAAAATCCTGAAGCCAGTGATCATTGCAAACATCTGTATGTTCAGATACTGAGCCTGAGCAAGTTAGAGTGTCACAGATTTGCTGCAATTCATTGCAAATTTCATCTGGATCACAAATCCTGCTCAAGTTACAGCTGTTAGTGTCAGTGTGAACCTTGACACCATCTCTACTGGATTCCTGTCAGCTGGGCTCCGGTCTGCTAGAAAAGCAGAAGAACTAAGGTACCGTAATTAACCTCTTCTGTGCCCCACCTGCAAGAACACTCTGTAAGCTACAGTTCTGAAAACAGCCTGGTCCTGGCATAAGAACAGACAGGAGGACCAATGGAACCAAATAGAAGACCCGGATATCGATCCACACATCTTCGAACACCTGATCTTTGATAAAGAAGCCAAAAATATCCAATAGAAAAAAAAAGAAAGCATGTGAGTTCAAGACCAGCCTGGTCTACAAGAGCTAGTTCCAGGACAGGCTCCAAAAAAAAAAAAAAACCTACAGAACAACCCTGTCTCGAAAAAGAAAGAAAGAAAGAAAGAAAGAAAGAAAGAAAGAAAGAAAGAAGAAAAAGAAAACAGTGCTGTCCTCAAAAATGCCCTCTCCTTTTGAACACGGCCCCTCACACAGCTCTGATGATGCAGGAGGATGCCGAGGGCCCAGTTGGTGCCTGTATCTGTGCCTTGGCAGCAGCTATTCATGTCTTGCCACTCAGAGTCAAATTCCCTTAAGTTTAGCCTTCCCTAAGTGCTTGTTCACTTCAGAAGACTCAACCCTCATCTTCCGTGTCCTCCTGGCCTAATTTCTCATATTACTGTTTTACTGAGTATGAATCAGTAATATGAGATGTTCAGGAGAGGGAGGAAGGGTCATTCATGAAAAAAGTGAGTGTTCAACTCACTAACTCCCCATGGGTTCAGGAAGTAGTGAGAAGATATTAATGAAGCAGAGAGAAATTTCTGGTTTTGGAAGGAGGAAATCCTGAATGGCTCCCTCTGTGTCGCAGGAGAGACTCCTGGAAAGGAAACCTCAGGTTCCGGTTGGTCGGTTCGGGGAGAAATATCAGCAAGGAGGTAAAGGCCGTGCCTCACGACATCAGCTGTCCCTTCTCTGGAAATTCCACGGTATCCCAGAGAGCTCTCGGAATTTTGTGATGTCACTCGTGTCCTAGAAACGCCAACTGCCCTCAAGACACACTCTCTCGGTGCCTATAAGACTCGGTTCTAGACATGTTGTCTAGAGAATGGAGATCGTTCGTGGAGAGGCCAGAGGGAGGAAGAAGAAAGCTGGCCTCAGATCTCACAGGAAAACATGGAGAAATAATTAGTGGTCCTGGGGAAGACGAAGTGAGTTCACCACTAGCAGGGACTAGAGAGATTTCTGGATGTGATGGCTTTGAGACTTCCAGGGCTAGGGCTCAGGAACTGGGAGGTTTCTGGGATGAAACAGGTCTGTCTGTCTTGTTTCTCTGAGTTCCTAAAGGGCCAACCCACATCAAAGATTCACGATAGTTGATTTGACAAAGTCGGGAATTGACAAGGAGTGCGGAAGGAGTCAGTGAGATTTCAATACCAGCACTGACTGCACATCATCCCCCCCCCCCCCCCGGTCCTTTTCGTTGTGTAGCAATAATAATAGAGAAAGGGGAGTAGGGGAGTAGCGCTCTGCCAAAGCCCGTATTTTACCATGCCTTATATCACAGCCATTAGCAGGGTTGAGGCATCAAGTGCTGCAGTCAGTCCGACTCCTGTGACCCCCCTAAGGTTTCTGGCTTCCCAGTTTTGAGTGACACCATGGTCAATGGAGGAGAGAGTGGAAAGAGACTGCCATTTTTTTCTTTTTCCTTTTCTTTCTTTCTTTTGCTGTTTTGCTTTGTTTTTCAAGAAAGGGTTTCTTTGTGTATCTTGGGCTGTCCTAAAACTCACTCTGTAAATCAGGCCATCTTTGAATTCACAGAGATCTGTGTGTGTGCTGTGATTAAAGCCCGGCTGAGACTGCAATTTCTTGTTAGCTCTGGGTGTCCTGAGCTGTTAGTAAGTGACAATGGCTCTGTGTTGTGAATCTCTGTGAATCCAGACTATGTTATGTCCTTCAATGACATGAGTCTGAAGCATCAAGCACCCACCCACCCACCCCTATACTCCCTGAGGTCTCTGAAGTCACACACAGCGCAGCCTCTATAGGTCTGAATAAGGCTTAGAAAGCTTTTCCCTGGTTCACCTTGTGCAGAGGAAACCAGGTAAGTTCTGAGAGACATGCACCACCTTCCTACAGAAAGAAGGGAGGACTGATTAACTAATACCCCCACAGAGGGGGAAACTCAAATCTGGTATTTCAGACAGAACCTGCTTGGACAAAGTCTCATCTGTCAGTCACTTCCTGAGGGAAGGAGGGAGGGAGGGAGGGAGGAAGGAAGGACCACAATTATCTCTCCTCTGTGTCCTTTTTACGCTCTTTTCATGCTCTGATGAATATTGTGATTCAAGTTGGCCATGTCCCCTTTTCCACAGCATGTGCACTGTGGCTCTAGATCAAGGAATCAGTTTGTTTGTTTGTGTGTTTTGCTCTATCTAGGAGAAGCACCATAGCAGTTGCATACTGACTGAGAAATTTGATTTTTAGGAAATGATTTTTCATATCTGTGAGTGGTCTCTCCATAAATAGCCACTCATCTTTCTTTAAACTTGAGTATAGGAATGAATGATCCCTCCCTCCCTCTCTCCCTCTTCATGGGAATGAGTGTCTGCTCTTGCATTGAGGGCTCCCCAGTTCTCAGCATCTCCAGCCCAACCTGTCACAAGCTGATCACACATTTGCAAACTTGGGATATATTCTGCTGAAGTTTTGGGATAATGAATTTCATCAACTATGGGACTAACTTTGTTCTGACAGGACACTCACTCACAATCTCTCCTCATCACACCCACATAGTGTAACAGCTTTGTGTTTCCTCCACAATGTGCTCATTTCTGTCAGGGAACTGAAAGCCGGCCAGCCGGCCAGCCAGCCAGCCAACACTATTTTTCCTTGTTTCTCATTTTGTTCTTATATTCTGTCTCCCCCCCCCCCCTGCCTGGAAAACTTTCAGAGTTCACTCTGCCCCCTGAGTGAAGGTGTTATGCTTCCTTTTATTGTATATTTAGTGTGTGTGTGTGTGTGTGTGTGTGTGTGTGTGTGTGTGTGTGAGAGAGAGAGAGAGAGAGAGAGAGAGAGAGAGAGAGAGAGAGAGAGATTCATTATGAAATCAAAAGTCAGTCAACAACAGCAAACTTTGTATTTATTTGTTCATCCATCCACGTATTTGCTTACTTACTTACTCACTCACTCACTCACCCACTTCATTTATTTATTTATTTATTTATTTATTTATTTATTTATTTATTTATTTATGTATTTATTTATTT
This sequence comes from Microtus pennsylvanicus, assembly GCF_037038515.1. NCBI lineage: Eukaryota > Metazoa > Chordata > Mammalia > Rodentia > Cricetidae > Microtus > Microtus pennsylvanicus. The sequence goes on from NW_027461012.1 coordinate 36,738, forward strand.
GCAGTGGAAGACTTAATTCAGTAAGAATGATCAGAAGGGTAGGTAGGGTATCCTTGGGAAAAGAGTAAGATATCACGATGACTTTCCCTTCCCTAAAGAGGGAGCTTTCTAGTAAGACGTGAAACCACAGTTTCAAGGGCCCGCCCGCTTTCCACAAGTCCTTTTCCAAGGTCAGGCATTTCTTAGGTAAGCAAGGGTCTCCATTCATTCCCTTTGAGGAACTCTCAGGCCCTGCCCTGACGTTAACGTCTGACTCGTGCCTATTGTCAAGGCCAATGGGACACTCCTCAGCCCCTCCCTGACCTGAGGTGACCTGAGAAGCCACACCCCACCCCAGTTCACAGGCCTCTCTTTATCTATCTATCTAACTAAGTAACTGTACAGCATAAAATGTGGAATCTCTTCTCAATGAAATGCTGTTGTCAGCCATTCGATGAATTTATTCTCATCTCAGATCCTGTCCAGCAGGGATGTCTTCTTTCCGTGTTTCTTCTTCTTTTGTATGTTGCAGTCAGTTCAGATGTGCTGGTATATGGTGAGAAAGAGAGAGAGAGAGAGAGAGAGAGAGAGAGAGAGAGAAATGGAATTGCTTTTTATTTATTTGAAGAGTTTTAATGATTTGATATTCAGCTATTTCCAGCCTTATTTACCAGCACATTTATTATTACCAGCGAGCACCTTCCTCTGAAAACATTGGAATCGCCCCCCATCTGTACATGTCATGCACGTGCGTGCATATGTGTGTGTGTGTGTGTGTGTGTGT
>NW_027461012.1:50000-63482 GCF_037038515.1 Microtus pennsylvanicus
GGGGGAATCGGGGTCCCGCGGCACTCGGGCGTGCGCGCACGCGCCCCCTTCTTTCCCCGCCACGGGTAACACGTCCCAGGCTCCGACACGGCACGCCAGCCGAGTCCACGACACGCTCTCTTGCCCCGCGTGGTTCCTCCCCGGACTCGGAGCGAGGAGGCGCGGGCCGCAGCGGGTGACACAAACGCTCGGGTTTCCCCCCCCAAAGACGGGACGCGGCGAGGGGCACCCGGCCGAAGCTACGCGCATCGGGCGGTCGGGGCGTGCCGGGGCGACCCCAAGCACACCCTCTCTCCATCGGATCGCTAGAGAAGGCACTTTTTCTCACTGAGGGCAGGCGGGACGGACCCGGCCCGACGAGCCTCCGGTCGCGGCAGCGCAAGAGCAGGGGAAGCGACACACACACCACTCGATGATCTCGAGCGCGGCGAGGCGGGGGGGTCTGCGGTATCGGTAAGGATTTTTCTTCCTTTCCGGGGCGTACTCTTGAGCGTTCGCGGACACGGGGGACCGGACCGAGAAAAAGCATACTACACAAGAGGTCCCCCGAGAGCCAGGCCTGCCTCCGCGGCAACACCCACCGGGTCTGCACCAGGCGGGGAGGCAATTCTCAGTCCGTCACCGACGGACCACCTTTAACGGTGAGAAGAAAATTAAAAAGGCCGGCCGCGACCGCTCAACACCACCCAACGGCTCACCGCCTACGGGAGAAGGCAGCGCGTGGTGGGCCGCTCGCCCGATCTCACGAGACGGCCGTGAGAGAGCCATCTTACCGCAGCGAGCCTCTCTTACCCGCTCGCCTCGACCCCCTTTTTTTCTTGATCCTCGGGATCACACACCTCGCAGAGGAACACCGCTAATGGCCGTACCGCACACAGGAGGCATACACGTCAGAGAACCGGGAAACGCCGCCGCCGCTCAGAACCGGGCAACTCTGAAGATCGGCCTGGAACGCTCCAGGAGCACCACGAGGATCACAAGCAAGGCGCGTGCACACGAGCCCGGTCGGGAGGGGCACGTAACGCGGCAATCAGCCGACCCTCCCCCGGCTCGGAGGGAGGAGGGCCAAACAGACCCACACGCGGTGGGCATAGCGAAACGCGCGACGGGGAACAAAGCACCCGGCGCGCCTCACAGGAACCCCCACGAACCACAGCGAGGAGTGCGGGGGGGCTTTCACAGGGCTCGGGTCGGATAACCGCACCCCTGCCTTCCACACACCACCGGTAAAGGTGGGGAGGAGAGACGAGGGGCCCGCTGGCAGAACGAGAAGAGCGGCCGCCATTCGCCATGAATGTCCGTCCCTCGCCTGGCGCGGCTTAGGCCTCCGGCCCGAATGAACACAGGGCAAGCGCACCACATCGATCAACAAAGCAGAACCGGGAAGAATCGAGCGAGAGATCAACCACAGACCCAACACATGCCACAGAAAAAAAAAAAAAAAAAAAAAAGAAAACCCTTCACACCTCCACACCAAAAAAGAGCGGTGGGGGGTCAACAGGGAATCCAATTAAAGAGGAGTGCACTCGGGAGGCACATAACATGAGGCAGCAGAAGGGCCGGGCCACCCTCAACCCAAAAAGGACTCATGGAGACTCGGGAGCTCCACAAGCTGGGAGGGGGGATAAAAAAAAAAAACCGGTGCGCTCGGGAGGCACACGGGAGCAGAGGACCATGGAGGAGACTCGGGAGCTCCACAACCTGGTCCCCGCCCGCAAAAAAAAAAGAAAAAAAAAAAAAAAGCACCGGGACGGTAAGGGAGCAGCATCGAGAGACGGGTCCCACCATCCAAACAGAACGGGTGACAAACCACGAAGCGGGGACGCCTGACACGCTTCACCACGGGCTTTTGCAAGGAAGCCGGTCATCTCAAAAAGCCTCACGGGAAAGCACAGCAGCGAGACGCGGGCTGGGCTAGACGGGGGAAAATAACACCCAGTGAGGCTCGGAAGAGAGACCGCCACCTAGCGTCCTTTAATGTCACCCAATTAAAGGACAGCGTGTCAGCACCTATCTGCAGGTACAATAAGGACAGATAGCAATTATTAGAAGAATGGCAACAGGTACGGGGAGTCATTCACAGACCACACAGAACTCCTGAAAGTGAGGCTGGGTGAAATGTCCCAAAAATGTCCCCATAAACAAGAGAACCGACCCTCAAAGGAACAACTGGTCGACCTCATAACCATGAAAGGACCGAGAGAGCGAGGTGGACATGCCAGAAAGCCGGGCGCCCAGCCTCCTCCCGGCCGAGGACCCTGCGACCAGCCGCTAGGGATGGAGAAGGGCAAGAAGAAAAACTTGGGGGGGGGGATCTCGAGTCCAAGAAACCGGGGACCAGTGAACAGGGGAGCCGGGACCACCACCTCCTCTCGGCCTCGAGAACACGAGGCCCGCCGCTGGGCTCTCGCAAGACCGAGGGCAGGAGAAAGGGGCGGGGGAGAGCTCCGAGACACCAACGAGTCCGGACCAGGGAGGCGAGAAAGATGGGACCACGGCCTCCTCTCGGCCTCAGCATGGCAAGGCCCGCCGCTGAGGACCGAGGGTTCCTGGCAAGAGGAAGAATATTAATAAAAAAGCTCCGAGAGTCCGGACCAGGGAGGCGAGGAAGCCGGGACCACGGCCTCCTCTCGGCCTCAGCATGGCAAGGCCCGCCGCTGAGGACCGAGGGTTCCTGGCAAGAGGAAGAAAATAAAAAAGCTCCGAGAGTCCGGAACAGGGAGGCGAGAAAGCCGGGACCACGGCCTCCTCTCGGCCTCAGGATGGCAAGGCCCGCCGCTGCTGAGGACCGAGGGTTCCTGGCAAGAGGAAGGAAAAAAAAAAAAAAAAAAAAAAAGGTCCGAGACCCCAACGAGTCCGTGACGGGGCAGCGGGGAAGCCGGGATCAACCATCGCCTCCTCTCGGCCTCGGGTCGCCGGGTCCCAGGGCTCTTTAGAAGAGAGAAAAAGAAAGGGAAAAGCAACTTTTAAAGCCGAGGTATTTCACCGATCCTGTGCCCGGGTGGACCCGACACCTAGCGGGAGTACGCGAACGACTGAAGCCTTCTGGTCGACCCGCTCAAGTCTCCCAGCACCCTCTCCAGCTGGTCCCGTCACTGGGTTCCATCCCCAACGCACACACCCATGGGTGACTCTTCCGGCACAACCTCCTACACAGAGACCGTCCCCAAGCACGACACCGACTCCGGGACACACCCGCCTGCCGGGCCGGGACTCTCGTCATTCTTTCCGCCTCACAAAAGCCATTTCGCCCCGTCCTCGTCAACGACCGAGGACCAGGAGCGTTGCAGAAAAAGGCCACCGCTAGGGGGCGCCCGACAACCGACCGCCATAGATCGCTCGCTCGCTCGCTCGTTCGGCCGCGACCGCGGCGGCGGCGTCTTCACCTTCTCTGGCGTGACAGCGTCCTTCCACGCTCACGCCCGGAGGTGGCACGGGCCCACAACAGGACAGGGAACTCCCCTGTCGGTTCCCCCACCCCTCCCCATCCCACCCCCGAACACGGTGAACGGCGGGCCGGGCTGGACATTCGGGGCTACGAAAACGAAAGTACGACCGAGACCACAGGCAGCTAGGAAAGCAGGCGAATCGATCGCTCGCTCACGGGGAAACAAAGAGCGTGTCTGACAGATCGGTGACAGGACTAGATGGGCCAGGGGCTTCTGCAACCATTAGGGCATGGTGAGAGGGAGGGACCGAGGGGGACCGAGGGGGACCGAGGGGGACCGAGGGACCGAGGGAGGAAGGGAGGGAAGGAGGCGGCAACGGCAGTTCCCTGCCATCTAAGGTCTCCTTTCACCATGGCCACTGCTTGCTTGCTTGCTTGCTTGCTTGCTTGCTTGCTTGCTTGCTTGCTTGCTTGCGGTTCTTTTTCTTCACCCCACTCCCCACGCCCTCAGCCCACACTTCTCAGACTAAATACCGAGTCAGAGAAAATTAAAACAGACGTGGAATAGTTTTTTTTAAAACAAAACAAAAAAAAAACAATAATAATAATGAAATAAAAATAGTGTTTCAAAAATCCCACTCGGATTTCATTTCCGGGAATAATATCGTCATAGTGATGTGTTGTGAACATTTTCACTTAGAACAGAAAAAATAAACAGGTCACTTTAGTCATTTCTTGGAGAGGGTCTGTTTCCCCACCACGATGGTTCGCACTTGCTGAGTTGCTGAAGATGATCTCCCGATCCTCGTGTTTTCAGTTTCTGAGTGCTGCTGACATGACAGACATGGGCCCTCACACTCGAGTTTATGAGACACTACTGAGAGCGTGGAGCCCATAGGACAAGGCTTTGGCTTTCCCTTCCCCTCCCACATAAGCCAGATAAATAAATAAATAAATAAATAAATAAATAAATAAATAAATAAATAAATGCCCAGCAGCAGAAGCATGAAAGCAGCTTCCCAGACCCTTTAGAGCTCCTGAGTTACAGTCATGGCAGAGGATATGACTAGGCCAGGGCTCCCTTCACAACCACCATCCAGGCCTGCCTGCCTGCCTGCCTGCCTTTTTGAAATGCCAGTTTACTAAAATTTTAGTTATTGTTAATTGCGTTGGGAGGCTAGAAATTTTTGGGTTTTCGTGAGTGGGCAGACATATGAAAGAAAGGAAGAAAGGAAGGAAGGAAGGAAGGAAGGAAGGAAGGAAGGAAGGAGAGAGAAGGATCAGAGCAGTGAATATACAGGTGCACAGTCCTGTTGACTGCAGATAGAAAAATAAGAGGAAGAAAAAAAAAAATAGAAAGTCACCAAAAGGACAGCCTGGTCTATAAAAATGAGTTCAGGGACAGCCAGGGCTGGCTATTCCATGAAATTAGCTGAGTTCAAATCAGCAATTTCCCAACTCCAACAAGAATGTTGACAGGAAAGGCAACAGCTGTACACGTCAAGGAAGGCCAGTGGAGCTGTAGGCACACCCTTCACACCCTTTGAAACTTCTCTGTTGCAAAGTCACAGAGTTAGGAAAGGAAAATAACGCGTCACTGAAGTCATTCCTAGGCTAGGGCTCCCTTCACAACCATTTGAAAGGATCACAGCACTGAATATACAGACGCACGGTAATTACACCAACGTTGACTGGAAAGACACCTAAACTAACAGAGACACACACATACACAATCCATAGCATTTGCTGCCTAGCAGATCAAATGAATTCCAGTGTCAGTAGGCACACCCTTCACACCCCTTGAAACTTCTCTGTTGCAAGGTCACAGAGTTAGGAAAGGATCTTGATCTTGAACTTTCCTTAATAGTAAGTCTGTGTGTGTATCACACTCAAGCCAAGTGCCCCTCAGAGCTCATGGAAGACAAAACAGAGCTCTAGAATAAGAGAGACGGGGGGGGGGGGGGGGAGATTCACTCAAGAAAATGAAAGCAAAACCCTACACAAACCCTGGCACACAGTAAAATCAGTCCTATGAGGAAATTTGTAGCTCTGATTGCCTACTTTTTAAAAAGACTTCTAACCAGGTAATGGTGGGACACGCCTTTAATTCCAGCACTCGTTCTGGTCTCCAAGAGCTAGTTCCAGGACTGACTCAATTAGAGAGAACTAGAGAGAAACCCTGTCACAAAACAAACAAAAAAGGAATAAATACTTTATGGAAGAATAGATGGACAGATAGACAGACAGACAGACCCACACCCCATCTTCTGTCTTCTGAAGGTACCAGGCTCTCTCACAGGGGTCAGGCAGAAATGCAGGCAGTGTATGTGTGTGATATCAAGCAAGCCTATACGTGATATATAGGGTATGATAGGATAATGTCACTATTAAATTGGGGTAGGTCTCAGGAGCACAAGAACCCAAATCTCTGCTGTACTCCCTGTCACCAGAAGAGGTCACTAGATCCCCACCATGTGGTTTCTGGACATTCCAGAAATTCCATCTCTCCAGTTCTCATTCTTTCATTGTTCCTCCTGCATGCCTGCATCTAGTGAGAGAGTGGGCACCGTTCCTCCCTGCTTCTATGTATCTGTGTCTGTCACGTCCCGGATAGCCAGAGTGCCCGCCACCTACGCCTGAGATAGATGTGGCCGGCAGCCCTGGGGCTGCGGGAAAGGGAGAGAGTGGGTTCCCTGGAGAGCCTTGGGCAGAGGCTCTGTGGATTCCCCTGCAGGAGGCCGCACCGCCTCTGAGGAGCCCATGGGGGAGGGGAAAAGGGAAGGTCAACCATACAGTCCTGCCTGGCTTTTGCTTTGCTTTGCTTTGTTTTTGTTTTGGTTTGTTTCCAGGTACAGCTGTGACCAGGTCTGGATCCAGGACAGACTCCAAAGCTAGAGAGAAATCCTGTCTCAGAAAACAAACAAAAAAATAAATAAATAAATAAATAAATAAATAAATAAATAAATAGATGGATAGATAGCTAGATAGCCAGACAGAGAGATGATAAAAACACCTCCAAGATCAGGGAGACCAAGGCAGGCAGATCACTGTGAGTTTAAGGCTCCCTTGTTCTGCAGATTGAGATTCAAGGCCAGGCAAAGTGACACAGAGAAACCCTGTTTTCAAAAAAAAGGTGGGGCCTGGAGAGATGGCTCTGTGGTTAAGAGTTCTGACTGCTCTTCCAGAGGACCCAGGTTCAATTCCTTACCACCCACATGGCAGTCAACAGCTGTCGGTAACTCCAAGATCGGACACCCTCAGATAGACATACATGCAGGCAAAACACCAATGCCAATAAAATGAAAATAAATAAATTATTAGGAAAATAAATATATAGAAAAGGTGTTTAGTGCATGCCTTTAATCTCAGCACTAGGAGGCAGAGGCAGATGACTCTCCGTGAGTCTGAGGCCAGTCTTGTCTACAAAGTGAGTCCCAGGGCATACAAGGGTACACAACGAAACCTTATGTTGAACAACCACAAATAAGCAAACAAATAGAGAGATAATAACAATAAAAATATTTGAGAGTTCAAATAATTGACTTCATCCACAATAAAAGAATATAAAAATAAAAATATCAAATGCACTTGAACACATTGGCACAGGAGAACGCTTGCTAAATAGAACCCCAGTAGCACAGACACTGAGAGAAAAAGAAAAAAAAGAAAAAAAAAAGAAAAAAAAACAACAAAAAAAAAGAACAAAGAAAAAAACTAAAGAGAGAAAAAAAAGAAGAAAAAAGAAAAAAAGAAAAAAAAAGAAAGAAAAAAAAGAAAAAAAAACAGACACTGAGAGAAACAATTAATAAGTGAGACCTCCTGAAACTGAAAAGCTTCTGTAAAGCAAAGAACATGGCCAACAAGACAAAACGACGGCCTTACAGAATGGGAAAAGATCTTCACTAATCTCCAAAATACACAAAGAAGTCGAGAAATTGGTCATCCAAAGAACAAATAATCCAATTTTAAAAAATGGAGTACAGACCTAAACAGAGAACTCTCAACAGAGGGATCTAAAATGGTTGAAAGACACTTAAATGTTGGGTCGAGGGGGGGGGGGGTCATGCAAAGATGAGAACACCACCAAGTCTAATAAACCAAAAACAAACTTAAAAATACAAACACACCGCGAGTCACAGAAGCTTATCAGCTAGCTGAGACCACAGGCAGAGTTTGGGCTTCTGACACTGTGGCAAAAGGCCGGTTTCTGAAACCCATTTTTATAGTAGGGGCATCGCAGGGCAGTGGTGGCGCAAGCCTTTAATCCCAGCACTCGGGAAGCAGAGGCAGGCGGATCTCTGTGAGTTCGAGACCAGCCTGGTCTACAGAGCTAGTTCCAGGACAGGCTCCAAAGCCACAGAGAAACCCTGTCTCGAAAAACCAAAAAAAAAAAAAAAAAAAAAAAAAAAAAAAAATATGTTTCTCTGGATGTGCCTCTGTGTGTGTGTGTGTGTGTGTGTGTGTGTGTGTGTGTGTGTGTGTGTGTGTTGTGTGTGTGTGTGTTTATGGGGTGGCTTTTGAACTAACCAAGATGACTGGTTCCATATCTGGCAGAGAGGCAGGTGGATCTCTGGGAGTTTGAGGCCAGCCAGCCTGGTTGACAAGAGCTAGTTCCAAAGACAGGCTCCAAAGCAACAGAGAAACCCTTCCTTGAAAATCAAAACAAGAACACAAACCAAAAATAAAATAAAACATAAATTAAATGAGTGTGAGAGAGAGAGAAGAAATGTTGATTTGTTGATTTACAGACAAGAAATAAGAAAATACAAAACCATAATGTTACCAAGATGACAGCCTGGTTTATATAGTGAGTTAAAGGTATTATACAGAGAAACCCTGCACCAAAAATAATAATAATAAAAGAAGAAAACAGAAAAAAAACAAGTAAGGAAAAAGAAAGGAAGGAAGGAAGGAAGGAAGGAAGGAAGGAAGGAAAAAACAGGTGTTTTCCTTTTTTTCTTTGTTTATCTCAGGTTATTTTATTTTAATTTATTTTTTTAATTGCAGCAGCGGCAGTATATTTTGGGCAGCACATTTCTTTATTCTCAGTTCTCAGCCCTCAGAAATCAGGAGAGGCAGAAACAGGCAAATCGCTGTGAGTTTGAGGCCACCTCGTTCTGCAGTGTGAGTTTTAGGACAGGCAAAGCGACAGACACAGAGAAACCCTGACTTAGGGGGGGAAAGTGTGTTTAGTACAGGCCTTTAATTCCGGCACTAGGAAGCAGAGGTAGAGGCAGGGGCAGCTAGATCTCTGTGAGTCTGAGGCCAGCCTTGTCTACAAAGTGAGTTCCAGGGACACAGGGAACCTCTATGTAAAAAAAAACACAAATAAACTAATAATAATAATCATCATCATCATCATCTAAGAGCTCAATTAATTGACTTCACCCAAAATTCAAAAATAAAAAAAGAGTGTGTCTGACTGATCAGTGAAAGGACTATGTGGGCCAAGGGGCTGCCACAATTATGGCTTGGTGAGAGGGAGGAACTGAGGGAGAGAGGGAGGGAGGGAGGGAGGGAGGGAGGGAGGGAGGGAGGGAGGGAGGGAAGGAAGGAGGGAGGGAGGGAGGCCTGCTTTCTTAGGGTTCTTTTTCAGTAGTTGTGTTTGTACAACCCCACACCCCACTTCTCATACTAAATACCGAGTCTGAGAAAATTAAAACAGCTGTGGAAAATTCCCACTTGGATGTCTGTTCCTGCCCTGTAAAACAAGAACCACAACAAAAATATCCATATCTAAGCAGGCCAATTAAGTTGTAGCCTCACCCTTTAAAGGTTCTAGCTGTTGGGAAGGGCTGGTGACCTTGAACTTTACTAGTCTCTGAAATCTGCCTTCTCACTTTTACCAGGTGCCCTCAGGGGCCAGGAGTGGAGGCCAGGGCCCCTGCTACAGGAGATTTCCTAGATCACCTACAGGCGCTTAGGATTCCTGGGCCTGCTTAGAGAAAGACACACGACACGTGAGACGCAGAGAAAAAAATTTTCTGAGACAAGGATTCTCTTAGCTTTGGCACCTGTCCTGGAACTGTAGATGACCAGGCTGGCCTCAAACTCACAGAGATCTGCCTGCCTCTGTCTGCCACAGAGAAAATTACAACAGCCATGGAATAATATGAAAAATTCTGATTTACGCCAGGCAGTGGTGGCGCACGCCTTTAATCCCAGCACTTGGGAGGCAGAGGCAGGCGGATCTCTGTGATTTCGAGACCAGCCTGGTCTACAAGAGCTAGTTCCAGGACAGGCTCCAAAACCACAGAGAAACCCTGTCTCGAAAAACCAAAAAAATAAAAATGAAAATAATAAGAATAAAATAAAATGTTAAAAAAAAAAGAAAAATTCTGACTTTGATATCATTTCCAGGAATACTGATGCAGTGAATTATTTGGAACATTTTCACTTCCGACAGAAAAAAATAAAAATGTCATTTTATTGATTTCTTTTAGAGGGTCTCTTTCCCACCAGGATGGTTTGCACTTGCTGGGTTGTTGAAGATGATCTCCTGATCCTTGTATTCCCAGTTCCTGAGTGCTGCCGGCAGGACAGACATGGGCTCACTATACACTTGAGTTTTTGACGCAGTACTGAGAACCTGGAGCCCAAAGGACAAGGCTTCAGCTTCCCCTGCCCCTCTGACATAGGCCAGATACATAAATGATTACCCAGATTTTATTTAAATCTCTCAGTGTGGCTTGTGTATGTGGGGGAGACAGGGAAGGTATCACATTTCAAAACATTTTCATAACTGCACTTAGCACTGTATTCTTTTCCATTTATTTTACTTTTATTTGAGAGTGTTTCCAATTGTGTGGGACTTAGTTAAATTTCAATTTCTTAAGGAATTTTTTTATGATTTTCTTAACTTTATTTTATGTGCAATGGTCTGAAGATGTCAGATCACCCAGAAACTGAATTTACAATCACTATGAGCTGCCATGCAGGTGCTGGGAATTGAACCCAATTTCTCTGGAAGAGCCGCGAAACTAGCTCTCCAGGCTCTTCTTAATTTAAAAGTTTATTTATGTGTCTCTGGGTGTGCCTGTGCCTGTGTTTGGTTTGTGTGTGTGTTGGGGGGGGGTTGTGTGTGGGGGGGTGGCTTTTGACCTCACCAGACAAAGGCATTCAAGAGCACTGGCTCCATATTTAGCAGAAACAGGATCATTGGGAGTTTTAGGACAGCCTGGTCTACAAGAAAGGAGCTAGTTTTAACAACAGTCTCCAAAGCAGCAGAGAAACCCTGTCTCATAAAGCAAAACACAAAACCAAACATATTTGAGAGAGAGAGAGAGAGAGAGAGAGAGAGAGAGAGAGAGAGAGAACAGCTAGGGCTGTTACACGGAGAAACCGTGCCTCAAGAACTAACTAATAAAAGAAGGGGGAAAAAAGCAAGAGAGCAAGAAAGCAAAAAAATCAAGCAAGCAAGCAAGAAGGAAAGCTAGAGAGAAACCCTGTCTCAGAAAACAAAAAAAAAATAAATAAATAAATAAACTAATAAATGAAATGAATGGATAGATGATAGATAGATAGATAGATAGATAGATAGATAGATAGATAGATAGATAGATAGATGATAAAACACCTCCAAGATCAGGGAGACCAAAGCAGGCAGATCACTGTGAGTTTAAGGCTACTTTGTTCTGCAGATTGAGATTCAGGACAGGCAAAGTGACACAGAAAAACCCTGTTTTCAAAAAAAAATGTGTTTAGTGTACGCCTTTAATGCCATCACTAGAAGGCAGAGGCAGGCGGATCTCTGTGAGTCTGAGGCCAGTCTTGTTTACAAAGTGAGTCCCAGGGCATACAAGGATACACAAGGAAACCCCGTGTTGCAAAACCACAAATAAACAAACAGATAATAACAATAAAAATATTTGAGAGTTCAAATAATTGACCTCATCCACAATAAAAAAAAAATATAAAAATAAAAATATCAAAAGCATTTGAACGGGGGCTGGAGAGATGGCTCAGCGGTTAAGAGCATTGCCTGCTCTTCCAAAGGTCCTGAGTTCAATTCCCAGCAACCACATGGTGGCTCACAACCATCTGTAATAGGGTCTGGTGCTCTCTTCTGGCCTTCAGACATACACACAGAAAGAATATTGTATACATAATAAATAAATATTTATTTTTTTAAAAAAAGCATTTGAACGCATCGGCACAGGAGACCACTTCCTAAATCTAACTCCAGTAGCAGGGACTCTGAGAGAAACAAAATGAATCAATGGGACCTCCTGAAACTGAAAAGCTTCTTCTGTAAAGCAAAGGACATGGCCAACAAGACAAAACGACGGCCTTACAGAATGGGCAAAGATCTTCACTAACCCCACATCAGACAGAGGTCTGAGCTCCAAAATATACAAAGAACTCAAGACATTGGTCATTTCAAGAACAAATAATCCAGTTCACAACATGGAGGTACAGACCTAAACAGAGAACTCTCAACCGAGAAATCTAAAATGGCTGACAGACACTTAAGGAAATGTTCAACACCCTTAGTCATCAGAGATATGTAAATCAAAACAGCTCTGAGATTCCACTTTATACCTGTAAGAATGGCCAAGATCTAAAACACTGATGACAACTTATGCTGGAGAGGATGTGGGGAAAAGGGAACTCTCCTGCATCGCTGGTGGGAATGCAAGCTGGTACAGCCCCCTTTGGATGTCAGTGTGGCGATTTCTCAGAAAATTAGGAAACAACCTTCCTCAAGACCCAGCAATACCACGTTTAGGTATATATATGTAAAGGATGCTCAATTGTGCCACGAGGACATGGGCTCAACTATGCTCATAGCAGCATTGTTTGTCATAGCCAGAACCTGGAAACAGCCTAAATGCCCTCTGACTGAAGAATGGATGAGGAAAACGTGGTATACTTACACAATGGAGTACTTACTACACTACAGAGCAGAAAAGAATAATGACATCTTGAATTTTGCAGGCAAATGGATGAAGCTAGGAAACATCATTTTGAGGAAAGTAACCCAGACCCTAAAAGACAATTACCACATATACTCACTCATAAGTGATTTTTAAACATAAAGCTCACAAATCACAATCCCAGAGAACCTAGACAACAATGAGGACCCTAAGAGAGACATACATAGATCTAAAATACATGAGTAGTAGAAAAAGACAAGATCTCCTGAGAGCATGGGAACCTTGGGAGAGGGTGGAAGGGGAGGCATGGAAAGAGAGGAAAGAAAAATGTAGAGCTTAACAAAAATAAATAAAAGAAACAAAGGCGGGTAGTGGTGGCACATTCCTTTAATCCCAGCACTTGGGAGGCAAAGGCAGGTGGATCTTTGTGAATTTGAGGCCAGCCTGGTCTACAAGGGTTAGTTCCAAAGCTACAGAGAAACCCTGTCGTGAAAAACCAAAAATAAATAAATAAGTAGGCATGGATTTTTTTTAAAAAAAAAAATCAAACGCAAACCAAGTAGAAATAACTACTTTCCATATGCCATTCAAGAATTAGGGAACCCTTTATCCCAGCACGTGGGAGACACAGGCAGAAGGACATCTGTGAGTTAAAATCCAGACTCATCTACCAAGTGAGATCACAAGACTCGTGCACTGTCTCATAGGTCCTAAATTCCCATGATCCAGTTTCTAGGACCAAGGAGACAGTTTATAATGTCTCCTTCTTCTTTCCTTCCTTCCTTTTTTTTGGGGGGGGGGTGGTGTTTGGTTAAACTTTTATATATGTTTTTTTTTTTATTTGGGTTGGGGGCCTCTCTATAAAGCCTGGGAATTCACAGAGGTCCACCTGCCTCTGTCTCTTTGATGATAGAATAAAAGATGTGCACCACAATAACCAGGCTCAGTTTCTTGTACATTTAGTTTAATTTCAAATTTTGTTTGTATCTCTTGGTCTGCACCAAGTGTGTCCCTGTGGGGGTGGGGGGCAGGGAAGTTGTCCTATTTTAGAACATTTTATTTTACTTTTATTTGAGACAGTCTTTCCGGTTGTGTAGAACTTATTTTAATTTCAAATTTTTAAAGAATTTTTTATGATTTATTTAACTTTATTTTATGTGCAGTCGTGTGAAACTGGATTTACAATCACTTATGAGCTGCTGCCTTGTGGGGGTTACA
>NW_027461013.1:0-20000 GCF_037038515.1 Microtus pennsylvanicus
ACCTGGCCTGCAGAACCAGGCTTCAGGCCATGTCGCTCACAAGCGCCAGGACAGGGACAAGGCTGTGGGGGAAGGGAGAGGCCACCCCGATTTCCACCCTCTCCCACCCACCCCAGAGAGAAGCAAGGCCACCCGCAAGGCCTTTGCCAAAAGCCTGCGCATGCACACACACACCACACACACAAGGGACACGCCGCCTCCCCCATCTGCCCACTCGAGGTTTCAGGGAGTCGGGACCAGGTCCCCTCAGACACGGGCCCCAGCCAGCGCTTGCGCACTGTGCGGCCTCCCAAGCGCGTCCCGGAAAGCGAGCGGAGGGCGAGGCCCGTTTCGGCCGGGCTGCCCTGCAACCGGGACCCAGGGGACACACTACAGCGTCCCTCTCCACCAGACCGAGTACCACCGAAGCTCACCGGCGACCAGAAGGCTCGCGAAGACGGCGAGAGCGTACATGGCGCCGCTGCACTCCGCAGGCTGCAATGCAGATCGTCAGCTGATCGGGCGGCTATAAATCTACCCCCAGCCCCGACGCGGACGCCAGTGCGCAGGCGCGGGCCCCGCCCCAACTGGGCGCAGCCTGACTCAGCGTCGCGCAGCGCGCCTGCGGGGAGGGAGGGTGCGGGGAGGGCCGGTGAGGGCCTGGGCTGGCAAGGCGGGGCTGAGGTGGGAATAGGAAAGCCAAATCTGGTGACTAAATCAAGATTAGGAGTTCTATGGTAACTAACGTGTCTCTTTGCCTTTTCTGTGTGAGGAATCCAGCCCAGGGCCAGTACCAATCACTGAACTGCAGTTTGCGGGGCCCCTAACATCTTTTAAGTCTCTGTGTTTTCCCCTTTGAAGGACACTATTTGATTTTGAGACCCAGTGTCACTATGGCCTTGCTGGCCACCATTTCACTGTGTTGCCCAGACAGACCTGAAACCCACAACCTGCAGCCTCAACCCCTCAGAGCAATGTTTGGGGGAGCTGATTTTGTTCGCAGTCCCGGGTATTGAACCCAAGGCCTTACACTTGCTAGCCAGATGTTCTTCCTCTGAGCTGTATTCTCCCCACCCCTCCACTCCTAAACCCCTAGCCCACTCCTTAGTTTTTATTTTGAGTTAGGGTCTCACTCCAGGATGGCCCTGAACCTGTGACCCTATGCCTCAGCCTTTCCTTTCTTGTATAGTGGTTGTTGGTTTTTTGAGACAGGGTCTCCTGTAATCCAAGGAGGCCTACAACTGTCTGTGTGGCCGACCTCAAACCTCATTATGTAGCCATCTGCCACCTCCAACCCCTGATCCTCCTGCCTCTGCCTCCTGAGTGCTAGGATCACAGATGCTACCATAGTTGTTTTATCTGGTACTACAAACCAAACCCAGGGCTCCATGCATGCTAGGCAAGCACTCTGCCAACTGAGGTACATCTCCAGCCCCCAATTACTAGGACTCTTCCCATTTTTAAAGGAGAGAATCAAGAGCAACACAGCTTACAGATTTACCGAAGTCCTTACGCTCAGGATTCAAATTCACCACCCACCATTCTGTAGTTGTCGATCAATCCAGACTCAGAAAATGGTAAACAAAAGAAGCCTTTATTTGTGAATTTAAGGACGATAGATTGCAAGGTAGACTCCAAGGCCTCTGAATCAGTGTCAAGAGAAGGTGGGGAGCCAGACAGTGGTGGCGCACACCTTTAATCCCAGCACTCGGGAGGCAGAGGCAGGCGGATCTCTGTGAGTTCGAGACCAGCCTGGTCTACAAGAGCTAGTTCCAGGACAGGCTCCCAAAGCTACAGAGAAACCGTGTCTTGAAAACCAGAGAGAGAGAGAGAGAGAGAGAGAGAGAGAGAGAGAGAGAGAGAGAGAGAGAAGGTGGGGAGAATGGAAGTCTGAACAAGAAAGTAGTAAAAAAAAAATAAAAGTTCTTTTCAGGAAGCTTATGTGGCTTGGAGGAAGAATAAATGCTTCATAACAGGGACTCATGATTGATGGAAGATGAAGACAAGAATCCATGCTGGGTGTGGCACCCTGTGCTTGTATTCCTAGCACTGGGGAGACTGAGGCAGGAAGATTTCCAGGTCCTTTAAGCCACATAGCAAGACTCTGTTTCAAAAAAAAATAAAAGAATAATATTATAAAAATTGGTTTGGAGTGGTTGATGTGGGAAAAATCAGCTGCTAAGAACCCTTGCTGCTCTTCCAGAGGACTGGTATTCAATTCCCAGCACCCATTGTGGGGAGTGAGAGAGTTGTCACAACTACTTGGAACTCCAACTCCAAGAAGATCTGATGCCTCTTGTACACCTGCAGTCATGCACGGTATTAGCAACAAAATAGATCTTTAAATGTTTTTATTAGGGGCTGGAGAGATGGCTCAGAGGTTAAGAGCACTGACTGCCCTTCCAGAAGTCCTGAGTTCAATTCCCAGCAAACCATAGGGTAGTTTACAACTGTTTGTAATGAGATCTGGTGGTGCCCTCTTCTGACCTGCAGGCATACATGCAGGCAGAACACTGTATATATAATAAATAAATAAATTTTTAAAAATGTTTTTATTATTAGCTGGGGAAGGGAGCGTAGACCTTTAATCCCAGCCCTTGGAAGACAGAGAGGCAGGTAGATCTCTGTGTGTTCAAAGCTAGCTTGGACTACAGAGCAAGTCCCAGGTCAGCCAGGTCTACACAGTGGGCCTCTGTCTCAAAAGCAAAAAAACAAACAAGACCCTACCAAGCTGGCCTGGCAGATGATGCCTGTGATTCCAGCACTTGGGAGACCGGTGCAGGAAGATCTAGAGTACCAGGCCAACCTGGCTACCCTGTGGTTTGCTGGAAATTGAACTCAGGACCTCTGGAAGGGCAGTCAGTGCTCTTAACCTCTGAGCCACCTCTCCAGCCCCTGTTTCAAAAAACAAAAAAGAAGAATCCAAGCACAGTGCTTCAAGCTTGTAACCTCAGCCTGAGATAGGAGGACCATCACAAATTCAGGCCAGCCTGAGCTACGAGTAAATTCAACGTCAGTAGGAACTAGAGGGAGACCCTTTGGTCAAAAAAAAAAAAAAAAGAATGGTGGTGTAGTCACTGGTAAGGTGTCCATGCTCATGTAGATAGCACCTGTTGGGACCATTTGGCGTCCTGCCTCCAGCTGCTCTTCCCTGCTAGAGATCTTTACTTTCCTTCTGATTTGAGTTACTGAAAGCTGTGTCAAAGTTGTTTACCAGCTCTGCTTCACGAGCACGTGTTGCCTTGGCCTTGAGGATCAGAGGATAAGGTTTTCACCTGTTGGCCCACTTGACTGTTGGGTATATAAGCCTCCATGGTGCTATTGAATAAAGGGCTACACATTTTTAATTTTCTCTCCACTATGCAGCAAAGCAAAAACTACTTTAGGACAAGTATCTACTGAAACATGCATGTATTTCAGCTTTCCAGCTAAGGGTAGGTGGGTAACATCCATCTGCCAAATGTCATTCGGTTTAAGGCCACGAGGATTAACTCCAGCAATGGGTGTATTATGAAAAGGAGCACAGGCAGAACATTGGGTGGTCATTTGTAAGACAGTGGCTCTGGAGCAAACCAGTATGGTGCTGCAAAGAACCATATGGAGTTTAGAAGCCTTTTCTTCATAGAAACACCCATGTTTCTCATGAAACACAGTGGGTCTCTCACACACACACACAGGCATGGAAGGGGGCTACATAGAAGAGATCACCAGGATGGGGACTAGGTGGGGTGAATGTGGCCAAATGCATCATATGCAAGCATGGAAATGTCATCATGAAACTCATTATTATAATTAATGTAGTCTAATAGCATTTTGTTAAATAACGGTGGACCGGGCAAGGTAGTCTCAGCGGGTAAAAGGTGCTTGCTGCCAAGCCTGGAAACCTGAGTTCAGTCCCTGGGACCGACAGGATAGAAGAAGAAAGTCTTCTCCTGCAAGTTGTCCTCTGACCTCAGACATGTGTGACACGTGTGTGTCTATACACACACTAATAATATAATAAGTAAATGTAATTTTTCAGAAACATAAAAAGGTAGGGAAGTTACCATCACTAGAAAAGGAAACGGGAAGTGAGCCAGAATTGGAGACAGCCTCTGAGGATCACAGTAGCAGAGGCTGCCCCACCCTATCCAGCCCTCCCCCCCCCACCACCACATTCCAGCCCTCCCCACCCCATCCAGCCCTCCCAACCCTATTCAGCCCCCCCCACCACCACCACCACCACATTCCAGCCCAGGTAGGGAAAGTCAAGATAGCCCAACAAACCTACTCACAGTTTTCGGTAAGTGACCCTGGGGCTGAATGGAATGACACACACACCCAGACAACGTGAGGAGAGGCCTCTTAGCACGTTGGCACGGGCCCTTAGAAGTTATCAGTCCCTTCCTTCATTGTACCAGTGTGTAAAATAAGGCCTGGGGAGAAAAAGACAGCCATCAGCGGTCACGGCACTTTGGGCAACAATCTTGTTTGCAAGCAGGTCTCCTGACCGAGGGAACTTGACTAGGGAACCCAGCCCTCCTCTAACGGCCTGCAGTCTGCTCTCAGGCCTCTGAATTCCTTTCTGCAGTTCCTGCCAGCAGCTCCCACTTCCCCTGGGGAGCGAAGTGGGGAAGTGGGCACTGAGCAGGTCCCTGAGAAGATGAAGAGAGCTGGGAGATTTGCTGGCACAGAACACAGTCGCTCGGTGCTGAATAGGCAAGAGAACCAGACTATTCAAGGTCGTTCTCTGCTACCCATCAAGTGTGAAACCAGCCTAGGATAGAGGAGACACCATCTCAAGAAAGACGTATGTGTGTACATGTGTATACACGATGAGAGAATTATCACTTTTTTTTTTCAGCCAAATCAGCAGGTACCTAAATCATAAAAGCCCTCTTAGAACCAGACATGGTGACGTTTCTTTAAATCCAGAACTTGGGAGGTGGAGGCAGGAGGATCAGGAATTCAAAGATGGTATCTGGGGTGGGGGGACTGAAATGGCTTAATGAGTGTTTACCCCAAGCTTGTGGACCTAATTCAATTTCCGGGGCCCATTTGGTGGAAGAAAAAAAAAATGATTCTCAAATTTGTGTTCTGACTTCCACAGGAATATTGCATTTGTATGAACACACATATGCATGTACTCCTTTGCTAAATATATTGAATGTTTGTTGTTTGTTGGGTTTTTTTTTTTTTTGGTTTTTTGAGACAGGGTTTCTCTGTAGCTTTGGTGCCTGTCCCGGAACTAGCTCTTGTAGACCAGGCTGGCCTCGAACTCATAGAGATCCACCTGCCTCTGTCTTCTGAGTGCTGGGATTAAAGGTTTGTTCCACCACCACCTGGGTAAATTTTGGTTTTATATGGCAGATTCCCAGAGGGTTGCCACTACTGCTACCAGACACCCCAAGCCACAGCAATGTGCCCTGGGCCCATAGCACCACTTTTCCAAACTGCCACCTGGAGCCTCCTCATCCCTGAGGGCCCTTCCCCTCGAAGTGTCCCAGGGACAGGCTCTCTCTTCCTCGGTTAGGATCCCAGCCTAACTCTCTTTGGTTGCATTGGCCTTCCTTTGTGACCTGGGGACCTTAGATGTCACTAAATATGGGCTTAGCCATCTCAAGGACACCTCTTCCTATTAAGCACTGGGCAAGCACCCCAACACCAGGCAAGCACCCCACAGCCTTCAGCGTCTGGTTTTTCTGCCTGCATCCATCTTCGTCTATAATGCTGGTTCATCGACAACCCCTCATGGTAATGCCAGCAGCTGTCGCGCTCTTCGTGGCTGCTCTATTCCATTATCGTTCACCTCTGCTCCTTGAACTTGACAGTCAGCCATCCTCAGAAACCCCTTTAACCTGGTACAGGAGCATCTACAGTAAAACTACATTTCCCATCCTCCCTCACAGTCACAGTCAGCCACTGCCAGAACCCCTTTAACCTGGAACAGGAGGGTCTACAGTAAAACTACATTTCCCATCCTCCCTCACAGTCACGTGACATCATTCTGGTCAAAGACACAGGAGAACAAATGTTCATTTTGAGACGTCTTAGTACTGTTCTGAATGGGAAGGAAGGGATTCAGTATTAAACAGCAGCCAATCCATCCAGGCTTTTAAAAAGAGATTTTTTTTTAAATCTTCTTTAAATTGTCACCTTCCTTTCTTGTCCTTGTTGCTTTGCTTTGGTTTAGTGTTTTGTTTTGTTCTGTGAGAGTCTCATGCAGCCCAGGCTTGCTTCAAACTTGCTATGTAGCTGAGGATGCCCTCTTGGTCCCCTGCCTCCAGAATTCCCAGTTTATCCAGTATTGGGGATCAAACCCCAGGGCCTCTAGCATGCTAAGTAAGCTCTGTACCCACTGGGTTACATCATCAGCCCAGAGGTCTGGCTTGGAATAGGATCCTGCAATGTAGCCCTGGCTGGCCTAAAATCTGCTATATAGCCAGTTGTGGTGGCCCACACCTTTAATCCCAGCACTCAGGAGGCAGAGGGGAGATCTCTGTGAATTCTAGGCCAGCCTGGTCTATATAGTAAATTCCAGGCCAATTAGGGCTACATACGGAGATGCTGTCTCGGATAAAACAAAAATCTGCTGTGTAAGCCAAGCTGATTTTGAATTTGAAAATCCGTTTTTTCCCCTCTTAGTGTTTAAACTCAGGACCTCACACATACTGGACAAGCGTTCTACCACAGGGCTACATCCTCAGCCAGAGAAGCCGTTCCTGTGCTTTAGGAAAGTTTCCTGTGAATGCTGCTTCTTACTAGCATTTATATTTTGTTGTCACAGCACCAACTATATATGAGGGCAGTGTACTAGGGACAGAGTAGAAATGTCACACAAGGAGATTTCTCTTACCCTACCACCCTGGGAAGTCAGCACCCAGCAGGCCCTCAGCTCCATCCATCCCTGACGCACAGGTTCCATTTTGGCATCTTCAGGCCCTGTAGATCCAGGATGTTGCTCTGCCCCAGTGTCATATGTCAGCCTGCCAAGTCTGCCCACTGCTGCTCCCCTGAGAACATCCAAGAGCTACAGGCAGGGCGGGGTACCGGAGCAGCCAGTACAAAGCAGGCAAGGGCTGCTGAGTCACTCCTGAGCGCCTGCAGGTCAGGGAGGTCAGAAGAAGCTGGGGTGCATCGCTGGAATAATACCCAGGCTCAAGCACAGCCTTCAAGAGGGGCGCAGGCCTCCTGCGCATGTCGGGAGGACCTCCATGCCTCTGAGATGGGGGTGACTTAGCCAATTAAACATAAAAACAGAGAGCTGTCTGAGAATTGCACTCAGTACCTCCATCTGTGCGAGCATCCTGCTTCCAACCTGGGAAGCTCCAGATACCTCAAGCCTCAGGTTTGTGCTCTTCCTCCAGTTAGGCCTTTGCTTTCAGAGACTTGGCTCTGGTTGGGGCTCACCAGATGAAGGAAGACGCTGATGAGAAGAGACCAAATGGTCTCTGAGCCTGGAAGGAATGGGAGACCAGGGCTCTGTCCAGATTAGTTTGTGATACTGTCTCTACATTGTGGGACTTTCCAGGTGCTTAGAAGTCGGGGAGGCAGAGGAGAGAACCATCAGAAGGGTAAACTGACGTTGTGTGTGGCAGAGCATGTGGCTATAATCCTAGCACTCCAGTCATGGAGACAGGAGTTCAATGTCAACCTGAACTACATGAGAACTTGTCTGAAATAAATAAACTCGAAAACATCAAATTTGCAACATGCACCAGGCCATTGTCTTGCCTAAGCCTCCGCACTGGGCAATTACAAGCTGAAGCTCCTTGTCGTCAACTCCAACCGTCTTATTGACTGGAACTTCTAAGACAGCAGGAGAAATCGGGAAGGGTCCATGTCCCATACGGACCACTTTGAGTCAGCGAGATTCTAAACTTTCTTCTATCTTAATCCTTGCTCCAAAGAGGTAACCCACTGGACAGTGATCCCAGCTACACAGGAAGCTGAGGCAGGGGCATTGCCTAAGCCCTGGAAGTCAACATAACAAAACCCCATCCCTTAAAAATAAATACAATATAAACAGGGCTAACAGAGCGGTGGTGGTGCACACCTTTAATCCCAGTACTCTGGAGCCAGAAGCAGGTGGATCTCTGTGAGTTCAAGGCCAACCTGGTCTACAAGAGCTAGTTCCAGGACAGGTTCCAAAGCTACAGAGAAACCTTTTGTGTCAGACGTGAAATTTTGTTTCAGCATCTGTTGGTGTGTTTGTTGTAGGTGTGCATAAGTATGGGTGTATACTTGTCAGGATGCACATGAGAAGGTCACAGGACAACTTTTGGGAGCCCATTCTCTCCTTCCACCACGCAGGTAGTCAAGTCTTGGAGGCCAGTGCTTTACCGGCTGAGCCATCTTACTGATTCCAGATTTTTTTTTAAACTTCATTTTATTACTATTGTGTATGGTGTGGGGCAGGGATAAGAAGTGCGGCAGTCAGGGCCTGACTCTGTGGAGGCAGTTCTTCCCTTTTGCCTTCACCCAGGTCCTATGGATAGAACTCAGATCTCCAGACGCGCAAGGCAAGTGTCTTTACCTGCTGAGCCATCTGCCACCCACCCCCATTATGTTTGAGACAGGGTCTCATGTGTCTAGGGCTGGCCTTAAACTAGCCGTGCAGTTGAGAGTGGCCCTGAACTTCTGGTGTTCCTGCCTCCAACTCCTTGTGTTTTGATATACCACTACGGCCTGTTTATGAGGCACTGGAGACAGAACCTAGAGTCTGGTCATGCTAGGTAAACACACTACCAATAATGGCCACCTGCAGGCCTCTGGTTCTTGTTTTGTCTTGTGATAGGGTCTTGTGTATCCCAGGCTCAAACTTACTATGTATCTGAGAATCTTAAGCTTCCTGATCTTCCTGCCTCCACCTCTTAAAATGTTGGGATTATAGGTATGCATCACTGTGTCTGGCTTTAGGCTTGTGGCTATAGTAACATCATCAAGGTAGTGACACCCTATGAAGACATCTTCTGGCTAGCCTCTGGCCACCCGTGTGTCACCTATCCTAGTCCCCTGGGCAGTGATAAAATTCTCTTCTTGGGCTGGAAGTGTGTGAGCTTTATGTCTTTGGAACCAAGCAGGCTCTGAATCTTTAGGTTTTCTGGAGATTTCCATTATAGTATTTCAGCCTGTTGGGCATTCATCTGTTCTTATTCTGCCTTCAAATTGCCTGGACCGAGACAGTAACTCTCTAGTGGGGCTGGTGTAGAAGGCCTGTCCTCCCTGTCCTTGGAGCAGAAGGATCACTGTGAAGTTTGAGGTCAGCCTGATCTACACACACACACACACACACACACACACACACACACACACGGTGTCTACCCTCACTTGAACTAGGAAGCTTTGCTTAGCTCAAAAGTCCAGCTTTGCGGTCAAAGACTCAGAATATTCTTCTTGGCTTGCTTCTGGTTGACCACCTTCTTCTAAGGAGGCTCTTGGGGTTATTTTATTTCCAGCCTATCAGCACTACCTGTTGACTACTTGACCAATTAGGAGAAAAGTACCCACAGAAGGGTGATTCATTGCCACAGAAGGTGCAGGAGCCTGTTTCCAGGTCAGATTAGTCCATTCAGCCATTAATCCAACAGATAAGTTTCCGTGGCCTGGAGAGGCCTGGTGGAGAGTATTTTCAGACAATCCCACCCTCGACAGGCCAGGGCCGGGGGAGGACATTGACATATGAACTTTTGTCTGGAGAAGACACAATGTCTAATAGTTTCTCCTCCCCACAGATTACCAAAGCCAATTATCTTGTTACGTATTTAATCAATTGGTTTGGTGTGTGTGATAGATCCATCCCTGTGCATGCACACATGTGTGCAAACACACTCACTCTTCATTCCCCAATCTCTTCTCCACCCTGTTTGTTTATTGAGACCAGGTCTCAATAAGAAACTCAGAGCTCACTGGCTGTACTGGCTGACCAACAAGACCCCAGGATCTCTGTCTCTGTCTCTGTCTATCAGAGCTGGACTTACAGACAGACCACGCCCTACTTTACGTGGGTGCCAGAGATCCAAACTCCGGTCCTTGTGTTTGCACAGCAAGCAACTTTACCCAGTGAACTGTCTCCCGGCTCCTTTAGTTTACCTTTTAAGAGAAAGAAGACACAAGGAACGATGATACACACCTATAATCCCCACACTCAGGAGGCTGAGGCAGAGGGATTGCTCTAGGTACAAAGCCACCCTGGCCAGGCGGTGGTGGTGCATGCCTTTAATCCCAGCACTCGGGAGGCAGAGGCAGGGGGATCTCTGTGAGTTTGAGGCCAGCCTGGTCTACAAGAGCTAGTTCCAGGACAGGTTCCAAAGCTACAGAGAAACCCTGTCTCAAAAATCCAAAAAACAAAACAAATCGATCAAAAAACAAAAAACAAAGCCACCCTGGGCTAAGTAGTAAATTTAAATTGGCCTGGAGAGCCTAGTTTGATGGTACAAATCTGTAATTCCAGCACTTAAGAGGTAGAAGCCAGAGGAGGACCCCAAGTTAAAGGTCCAGCCTTGGCTACACAGTGAATTCAAGGCCACTCTAGAGAACCCAAGTCACTGATAAAACAAACAACAACCAAAAAGTATCAAAGGGGAACACGGAGCAAAACCCCACTGGCCCTGTCAGCCTTGAACTGCTAAGATCAAGTAATCCACTTGCTTTCCTCTCCTGTATATCTGGGACAAGCGTCTGTCTTTTTTCTGAGACAGGGTCTCTCTGTGAAGCTGTAGCTGGCCTGGAGCTCATTATGTAGACCAGGCTAGCCTCAAACTCAATCTCAGCCTCCAAAATGCAGGAACTAAAGGCATACACCACCGTACCTGGCAAGCTTCCGTCTTGATTTGTCCTCCTCCACAAGGCTTTGCCGCCTGCCGTTCTATCTGTAATCCAGGCAGCATGAAGAAGAAGTGAGGTTGTACCCTCAGCTGCTATTTAACTGCACTCCGAAGAGCTGGCCCAGTCGTTTTGAAAATTCTCCCGAGTCAGCTGTAAATAGCTGTGGCTCCCAGTGTCACCTCTTGCTGGCTCATCCCCCACGAATCACTCATCCTTCTAAGTCAGCCACGAGCCCCAGCTGGAGTCTTCCAGATCATTCCTCCAGCACCATGGCCTGTGTCCTGAGGACTGGTTGTTAAAGATTTAAAGTAAATATTCATTAGAGTGTTTGCTTTAGATCTATCCCCTCCTCTCGGGAACAGTACTGAGGAGTCACAACATGGGTATTTGTTCTCTTACATTCTCGGCCAAAATGAGAAAAATAAAATGAAGCCAAGCTCGTATTCCTGACACTTGTCTGCGTCCCTTGCCAAGGAGCTTCAGGCGATGTGTGATTTCTTCAGGGGCTCCACTGGAGCATAACAGTTATCTGTTCTCAACACACACGGACACAGGGACACACATGGACACACACACACACATACATACATACACAATTTGGCTCCTGCCCTCCCTGGAGCCGGGAACAGAAATATCTCTGGTTTTTGTTTTGTTTTGGGGGGAAGGTTGGTGCTAGGAATTGAACCCATTGCCCCAAGGCACAAAGCACACACACAACCATGCTACTATGAAACTCCAGCCTGGGAAAGGAGTATATATACGACTGCAATGAGGGTGTGAGGGGGACATCATCCATTACTGTAAACCCTTAAGGGTACAATACAAGCAGTAGGTTCCAATGGCAATGGCAGTCACTTAACAGCCAGGGTAAGCGCTCAGTAGTCAAACACCAAATACTAAATGGGATACAGGGCAGGAAGGGACAAGTGGGACCATCAGCATCGTCAGTCACTCTTCTGTAGATCAAAGCACTGCTGTAAGAAGCAAAATATGGCCGGGTGGTGGTGGCAGCGCACAACTTTAATCCCAGAACTTGGGAGGCAGAGGCAGGCCAATCTCTGTGAGTTTGAAGTCAGCCTGGTCTACAAGACCTCGTTCTGGGACAGGCTCCAAAACTACAGAGAAACCTTGTCTTGAAAAACCAAAAAGAAGAGGAAGGAGAGGAGGAGGAGGAAGAGGAGGAGGAGGAAGAAGAGGAAGAGGACAAGAAGAAGGAAGAGGAGGAGGAGGAGGAGAAGGAGGAGAAGGAGGAGGAGAAGGAGGAGGAGGAGGAGGAGGAGGAGGAGGAGGAGGAGGAGAAGAAGAAGAAGAAGAAGAAGAAGAAGAAGAAGAAGAAGAAGAAGAAGAAGAAGAAGAAGAAGAAGAAGAGAGGTAAAGACACTTGCCCCCACACCTGACAACTCAAGTTCCATACTGGAACCTATATGGTGGAAAGAGGGAACTGATTCCCGCAAATAGACCTCCACATGAATGACATGGTGACATCCATGTTCTCTTCCCAACACCACCACACACACAAACTCAATAAATGTAACAAGAAATGTCTTTAAAAAGAAAAGAAAGAGAACAAATTCTATTTTATTTCATTTCTTGTGGTGTAGGAGGGGTGATGAGACAGGGTCTCAACTCTGTAGACCAGACTGACCCGGAACTGGCCATTCTCTCCTCCTGCTCCTTCCTTCTGGATGCACCGCACCCAGGAAGTAAAGACTATTAGCTGAGCAAATAATCCCAGCACCTGGGAAGCAGAAGCTGAAGGACCAAGAATCCGAGATTATTCTGGATACATACCAAGTTTGAGGCCAGCCTGGGCTAATGAGCAGGACCCCATTACAAAGCACACAGACTGGCGATGCAGCTCAGTTGGCAGTACACTTGCCCTGCATGCTCCAAGCCCTGGGTTTGACCCCAGCCCTGCACCTGTAATTCCAGCACTCCAGAGGAGGTGAAAATGAAAAGGTAGAAATGCAAGGTTATTCTTGGCCGGGAGTAAGTTTGATACCAGCCTAGACTACAAGAGATCTTGCTGTAAGAAAAAAATGGGGGGGGGTTTGAAGAGATGACTCAAAGGTTAAGAACACTGACTGCTCTTCCAGAGGACCCGGGTTCATTTCCCAGCACCCGCATGGCAGCTCACACCTGTCTGTAACTCCCAGTTCCAGGGGATCTGACACCTTCACATCCATATATACAAAATAAATTTAAATAAATTATTTTTAAAAGAGATTTATAAGCTTTTAATTATATTTACACTGAATAGCTCTATTAGGATTTAGGGGGCGAAGGGAAATCCTGTTTCAGATAGTAGGTGTTTTGTTTTGTTTCCATTTTTTCTGGTTGGAGACGGGATCTCAGGCTATCCAGAACTAGGCGTGTTGCTGAGAGTAGCCCTGAGCTCCTGAGCCTCCCTTCTCTGCCTCCCTGGTGCTGGGGTCACAATCCGTATCACCACACACCAGCACTTGTTTTGTTCTTGGTTTGGGGAGAGAGGAATGAAACCAAGGAACTCACATTTAAAAATAAAAATTGGTTTAAAAAAAAAGGAAAAATGAACATTTATACTCCCAGCCCACAAGAGCCTAAGGCAGGAGGGGGGTCAGCCTGGGCTACGCAGTAAGACCCTGTCAAAAAAAAGTATATATATAAAAGAAAAGCCTGCAAGAAACATTAGTCATCAGGAAAAGACAGTTTAAAGCTTCCAAGATGCCTACCTACTATCTGTCTCTATAAAAAGATTGAAACACACAGTAAAGAGGCGGGCGGGTCCTGGTGATACCAGGACCTATAGTCTATACATACATATACCAGGACCTATAGTCTATACATATACACACACACACACACACACACACACACACACACACACACACTCCTATATATAGTCCTATAGTCCCAGGACTTGGCAGGCTGAAGAGGTCTGCCTGGAGCTAAAGGCTAGCCCGGCCTACAAAGTGAGTTTCTGAGCCAACACAAGCTATAACATGAGATCTTTCTTTAAAAAAAAAAAGTTCTCAGCCTGTTGGTGGTGGTGCACACCTTTAATCCCCAGAACTCAGGAGGCAGAGGCAGGCGGATCTCTGTGAGTTCAAGGCCAGCCTGGTTTACAGAGTGAGCTCCAGGGCTACACAGAGAAACCCTGTCTCAAATAAATAAATAAATACATACATACATACGTAATACATATACATACATAAATACTTGCATACAAAAGTTCTCAGATTGACCACAGTGAGGGCCACACAACTGTACAAATGCACTTAACATAAAGGCAGTGGACTGTGGCCTCCATGGGTATGACTGTGAGACCTGGCAGGTGGCTCAGGGACAGAGTACTGTGTTAGACCCTGGGTTCCATGCCCAGCCTCCCTGCCTCCTACAGATACACAAGAAAATGACGAATGTCTGACTTAGACGGTGTGTGAGTTTTAGCTCAATACGTTCTGGTGAGATGGCTTTGTGGGTAAAGATGCTTCCCACACAAGGCCCACAGCCTGAGTTCAATCCCTGGAAGCAATGGTGGAAGATCTCTGAGTCTGAAGCCAGTCTGGTCTACAGAGTAGAGTCCTAGGCTAAAAAGACAAATCCCAGATCCAACCCTTGCTGTATCCCCTGCAGGGATATGGGGACCTAGCCAAGCCTTGGTGTTCCTGCCCAGAAAGTGGGGGGACAACAGCACCCTCAGGATGGTTAGGGGAGGCATGTCACTCCCAGGGCCTGCTACACACTTGTCAGAACGCAGGAAGAGGTCAGAGGTCAGTGATGGCATGAGTGTCCTGCAGGACAGCTGTGCTCTTACCCATCCCGACCCCCAAGACACTGCCCCAATCTAGAGCCACCCTGCAGCACCACTGTCAGGTCACCTCATCCTGTGCTGGGGGCAGGGGGAGGGGCTCGAGGTAGCTGCACTAACGGTAGGGTCAACCCTGGAGGAAGGAGAGGCCACCCAGTTCCCAGCCACCAGCCATCCCAATAGCAGCTGCCGATGCTACACGTGGGCTAGACCTCTGAGCTCCAGCTTCCTCTGGTCTGCTGACCCTCTTGCCATCTGCAGCCCCTCCCCGCCTGCCCAGCTCTGAGGACCTGGGACGCCTCTGCAGCTCATGATGGCAGAGCCTTCCTCCATCCCCGTCATATCAGGAGGCTGTGGTAGGGACTCAGCCTGACCCCCAATCCTGCTCATCATGGCTGAGCTGAGGAACCTGTTCCCATCACTGATGGAACTGTGAAGGGCCGGGCTCAGGGTGTTCTGCTGCACCCCACCCCTGACCCCCACCCAGCACCAACCCCCAGGTAGTATGTCTATTGTAGAGCTCAGTGTCCTGGGTAGTGGCTGTCCCTGATATAACTGAGCACTGTATGGCTTCATTCTGACCGTGGCAGGAAGGAGGGAAGGAACCAACCCCCATGTGTTCTCCATGAACGGGAGACAGTGAGAGATGACAGGCTTTTCCAGGCTGAGATCAGATAGCCTAGCTTGTTTACCAGAGCTGCCATGGTCTTGCCGAGTGACCTTGACAAGACATCAGTCTCTCTGTGCTTGGATTTCCTCGTCTATAAAATGGGGCCAAGAGCAGTACCTCCTTTATTGTGTTATTTTAAGTGACTGAGTTAATACAAATATGGTACTTAGAGCAACCCAGGGCACATGTGACATGCACAGTAAGGCCGGGAGTTCTGCTGTCATTCCCCTTCTATAAGGAACTTGGGGCTCAGAGAAGCTACATGACTTCCCAGTGACACACAGCTAGGAAATCGTGGGGCCAAGACTTCACCCCAGATCTGCTTTACCCAGAAGCCAATCTTTCTTCCAGTAGCCAGCACTGATGTTTTCTGTTTCCCTTTTATATCCTGAGATTAGGAGCAAGAGGGATGCAGAGAAGACACAAGTTTGGTTCCCAGCAAATGCAAAGTGGCTCCCAGTACCCTCTTCTGACATCCACAGGCTCTGGCATGCATGTGGTGCACAGATGCACACTCAGGCACACACATGTACACATACATGAATAAATCTAAGAAAGAGTCCTGAGGTCAGTGGAGTGGTGAGTTCCAATGGTCTCAACGGGGCTAAAATATCTAAATAGAATTGTTTCTTCATCATCACCATAGGTCAATGTTTCTTTCTTTTCTTTTTTTTACTGTAACTTTTTTTTTCCCTTAGTTTTTTGAGAAAAGGTTTCTCTGTGTAGCTCTGGCCATCCTGGAACTCACTCTGTAGACCAAGCTGGCCTCGAACTCAGAGCTCCGTCTGCCCCTGCCTCCCGAGTGCTGGGATTAAAGGCGTGCACCACCACTGATATAACACGGGCCACAGACAGCTGTTTCTAATGATAGCTTAGCTAGTGAGCCAGGTGTGTGGTGCACGCCTACGAACTAGAGAGGATGAAGGAGTACTTCAGCCTGGAGGGCAGCCTGGACGACATAGATCAAAAGACAAATACACAAAAATCAATCAAGAAAGCTTAGGAAATGTCGAGAGGAAGTAACACACACACACTCCCTGCCACCCTGGCTTTGCAAAAGTGTCCCCTCGTCTTGGAGAACTTGGGCAGGAAGGGGCCTGCACTGACTCTGAGAGAGGGAACCGCCCTTCACAGTACAGACTCAGAAGCCACCACCTGCAGTGGCCCAGTCACATGCCTGGGGTCATGCCAAGCCCTGAGGCTGGGCCCTTCACAGACTTTCCCTTTGTGGCCCGTGAGTGAGTCAGCAGGACAGGATCACGGGGTCTGTGCCTCGCAGCCAAGTGCCACCACTTTCAGGAAAGGGGAGTGTTGGCTCATGTCTGCAATCCTAACCCTCAGCGGACTGAGGCAGGAGGATCACCACACAGAAAAACCTGTCTCAAGGGACACCAACCAGACAATTACCACAAAACAAACAAACAACAAAACTGGTAATGGCTGAAGGTATTGGTGTAGAAGCAGAGGAGAGCTGAGAAGACAGGCCTTATGGGACACAAAATCCACCCAAAAGTTTCAGATCCTCCAAGAGGGTTGAAACTTGTTTAAGACAGTGTCTCGTCAGCCCAGGCTGGCCTTGAACTCACTCTGTAGCCAAGAATGACATTGACTTTTTGGTCTTTCTATCTCTGCCTCTCACGTGCTGAGATTGCAGGTGTGTGTCAACACCCTCAGCTCAACTGGACTGTCTCTCTCTCTCTGAAACAGGCCAGACGCTACTCCAGGCCAGGAGAGACCTGGGACAGATTCTATGTCCCTGGCACCATGGACAGTATTTTCCTGGCACCGTGGACAGTGTTTTGCCCTGGTGATAATCTATTTAAAACCCAAGCCTGCGACTCCCTTTAATCTCGGACTCCTAAGAAGCTTTGTGAAGGAAAGAGAAAGCTTTGTTCTGAGAGCCGGGGATAGGAGGCTTATCAGGGCAGGAGCTCGCCTGCCGCAGCCACACTCACCCTGGGCAGGGAGCAACTTGATGTCTAGAAAGGGCTTCATTTTGGAAGGCAGGTGGGGGCTCTTGGAGGGAGACTGCTCATTTGGAAGCACGCTCTCAATTGTCCTTGACACTCACTGTCCCTGCTAAATTCTACCTTCTGTGGGCCTCTGGAGACCAGGTGCAGGGGGACCAGGGTGAGAAGGGGAGGACTCCCCTCCCTCCCTCCTTTCCTCTCTCTTCCTCGTTTCTTTCCTAGTCAAGGTCTCTGGTAGCCCAGGCTGGCCTCAGACTCAGAATGCAACTCTCAGGATGCCCCTACATTCTTGATCCCCTTGTCTCTACCTCCTGAACGCTGGGGTTACAGACATGGGCCATCACCCCGTATTTATATTGCGCTGAGGACCAAACCTCTGGCTTCATGTGTACTAGACACTCACTCTACCAAATGAGTTACACACCCAGCCTGAAATGGGGGGCCTTGAAACTCATCCTTCCCCCAGAATGCTTTTTGTGAGGGGCCTTGGGCATCATCTTAGTGGGCCAGGGGTCAGTGACCTCACCCTTGGTAAGAAAAGGAGCCAAGTCATGGTCCTGTGAACTGTAGCCCCAGGGGTGGGCGTGGGGGTAGGGCACACACCGCCAATGTGACCCAAGAAAGCAGAACCAAAACCATCAAGGCTTAAGAGCAGCCTAAGCCATCACCCTGCTATACATGGGCATGGGCAACTCCAGTAGCCACCGGGACAAGGGTTTGAATTTAGTGCCCCCAGCATAGAGTGAACTGTGTAGATGACTCTCCCTTTCACCTAGATCCGCATCGCCCACATCCTGGAATGGACACACAGATTAGAAGCTGGGAAAGGTTTCCTACCCTGTATGAGCCCTGCACATGACAGGGCTCCAGGGTCACGGTGGGCCTGTGTCTTCCCCACGAGACCTTCAGCTGTAAGACCTCAGGGGTCAGCCTGGAATGACCCAGAGCCTCCTCCATAAGGAAATCAAGGCCAAATGTACCACGCGTGAGCGACTCGGTTTTCCTTCGCCCTCTGTGCGGCCACTTGACTCGGAGCTCAGCGACGTTACCAATTAAGAAAATGCCCACAAATGGGCTGTGGGACGTTCAAGCAGTGCCAGAGTGGTAGCCATGCCAGCCAGCCAAGTGCCACTTCTGAGTTCTTCTTTCTTGGTCCTCTAAATATCTGGATCTCGGAGTCTTCGAGACTAAGTGGAGCAGAGGCAGAGGCAGGCTGTGACTCTCCTAGGCCAAACACTCAGTCCTGGGTCCATCTCACCACCCTCTGCACAACCCAGTGAGGGCTAGACAAGGTGAGCTAGCTTTTCCCACCAGCCTAACGAGCCCCAGAGAGCTGAGGTGGCTTGTGAAAGTCACACAGCACTCAGTGGTGAAGTTTGACCTTGTGATAGGTCCTGGGCCTTTGCTTTAGCACCGGGGGCTGCCGTAGGTGCCCTTTCTCAAGAAGTGTACTGGAGAATACAGGGGGATGGTATATATCCAGGTCCCTGTAACATGGTCCCCTCCTCCCTAGTCTGGCCACCAGCTCTCTCAAAGCAGTGGTTTTGCTGACCTCCTGATTTCCTCTCTGGTCTGGGATTGGGGTACCTGGATGAAGAAGTATCTACCCCAGAATGCATAGAGGCCTTCACATGTCCCATGTTCCCTCCATCTGTGTCCTCTTGCTTCATGCAGGAGAGACCTCACTCACCCTCTTGCCTGCAACCAAAGGGCAGTCAGAGCTGTAGGCTTTCAGAGAACAGGCAAGGGACACATATGTTTGGTCCATACACCTCTCAGAAGTCACAGGGTTGTCAGGGACACACACTTTTGAGATCTTAAAGAGCTTTATTTGCTGCAGGAGAGATAGCTCAGTGGCTAAGAACACCAGTTGCAACTAAAAGCAATGGCTGCTTTTCCAGAGGATCCGAGTTCAAGTCTCAGCACCTACATGTTGGGTCACAACTGTCTGTAACTTAGTTCCAGGAGACCTGATGTCCTCTTCTGGCCTCTGTGGGTACCAGGTACATACATAATACACAGATATACATGCACACAAAACACTCATACAAATAATATTTATTCTGTGCATGTAAATTATTATGTACAACATAATTTAACTTTTTATTTTATACATGAGCGTTTTGCCTGCATGTATGTGTGCCATGCACTGGTACCCACAGAAGCCAGAAAAGGGCATATGATCTACTGGAACTGGAGTTACAGACGGTTGTGAACTGCCGTATGGTGCCATGGTGCTAGGAATAGGACATGGGTCTTCTGCAAGAGCAGCAAGCAATCTTAACCACTGACCCATCTCTCCAGCCCACATATTTTAATTTTAAAAATGGATCCAGCCACTTTCGGAAGGAAAATGAACTTTTTTCTAGGCTGGCATGCTTCTTGAATCGTGGATTCAAGTCCTAATCTGTAGATGTACCCAAAGAATCATAAACAGCAAACATAGAAGCCACAGACCGTGTCATTTGCACATCCATGTGTTGGTATGGGTGTGGTATGTGCATATCATGAGGTCACATGTGTGCAAGCTGGAGGTTGACATTGGGGGTCTTTCCCTATTCCTCTCCACTTTATTTTTGAGACAGGGTCTCTCATTGAACCTGGAGTTCTCTGATTTGGCTGCCTGTGAACCCCAGCGATCCTCTTGTCTCTGTCTCCCCCAGTACCACAGTTATTGGAGTATGCCAGCCCCTGTACTAGCTGCTGTTTTAATGTGGGTGCTGGGAATCAGAACTCAGATCCTCGTATCTGAACTGCAAGCATTTTTCTCACTGAGTCACCTCCC
>NW_027461013.1:25000-62449 GCF_037038515.1 Microtus pennsylvanicus
GTATTGTGCCTGAGTGAGTGAGTCTCTGTGTGTCTCCGTATTCTCAGAGGTTAGAAGAAGGCATCAGTTTCCCTAAAACTAAGGTTACAGATAGGTTTGAGGTGTGGCCAACATTTAAAGTCTACAGATCACTGTATCAGTTTTCTGTAATCTATGGAGAGTAATTGTGAGAGGGGGAAAGAGAGAGACAGAGAAGTAAGAAGAGGAAAAAAGAGTTGGATGCATCTTATATTTATAACCTTAATTGATTGAATATTTAAACTTGTTGGAGACAGCATCTGGCTATGTGGATCAGGCTATCCTGGAATTCCTCATCCTACTGAGGGTTGGGATTACAGGAACACAACCCTAGGCTCTGTTTAAAATAAACCTATTTCTGTTGTAAAATGGATCACAGGTACACCAAGAGTATGCTTTGACTAGTCACTCTAAGGTGAGTCCCCTAGAAACCAAGAATTCCAGATGGGTATGATGTCTCAACACTAAAGACGCTGAGGCAGGACTTCTAAAGGTTTCAGCTGGGCTACAGAGTGAGTCTCAGTCTCAATAAGTAATAAACAGGACCAGGTAGTGGTGGCACATGCCTTTAATCCCAGCACTTGGAAGGCAGAGGCAGGGGGATTTCTGTAAGTAGAAGGCCAGCCTGGTCTACAAATCAAATTCCAGGACAGCCAGGGTTGTTACACAGAGAAACCCTGTCTCGATAGATAGGTAGATAGATAAATAGATGATAGATAGATAGATAGATAGATAGATAGATGAACAAATGATTGAATAAATAAATAATAAATAGAGTTAGAACTTATTTCAGTTTATGGAGTGTTTGCCCAGTGTGCACAAGGCACTTCATTCAGGGCCCTAGCCCTGATCAATGAGGCACAATGTCCCAAAGCCATGTGCCCAGAAGGTGAAGGCAGGATCAGGAGTTCAGGGCCAGCTTAGCTACCTAGAGGGGTTGTGGCTAGCCTCAGCCACATGCAACCCTATCCTAGAAATCAGTCAGGCAACCAATTAAACGAACTAACTTAACCATTCAGTCTTTGGTCTGCTGCTACCCTGGATCCCCCCTCTGCAAAAACTGAGGCCACAGCCTGACCTTCGTTCCCTGCATACGGCATTTTTGGCGGTTAGGCTGGGGTGAGCGGGGCCCAGGGTGCTTAGGGAAGCGACTCCAATGCTTTCTGGCCACCACCACCCCTCTCCTCCACCACCCACATTGCACAAGACTCCGGCCCTGTGGCCCTTTGCAATGCTCATCCGCTTTCGAAATTACATCTGTGTGCAACACCAGTCGCCTGCGCTGCAGGTTTGATGAGAAAGAGGATGAGAAACCTCACCCACGGGACCAGAGGGTGGTGGGTTAGCCTGGCCAGAGCGGGAGCACCCTTGTGGCCTAGATGGCAGCCCCCAGGCCCGAATTCGGCCACACTTGTGCACAGGTGGCCAAGTCACACGTATGCTAGCACCCTTGGGAAGGGTGTGACTGTCCAGCTAGCGCGGCAGTTGGAGCACTAGCTGCTGAGGGCCAGGTCATTCCGACTCGATGCATTCACACATGCCACTCCTGTCCTCAGGGCGGCTCCTTCCAGGACCACCTGTTCCAAGAAGCCATCCGCTCCAAGGGCCACTTCTTTTCTGACTGTTCAGGCCCTCTTCTGCAGGAACCAATCCTGCTTGGGCCAGTTTGTGCTGCTGGTATCTATGCAGCCTTGGAAGGAGTCTTCTCTCTCTACCCTCAATCCCCTACGCAGTAAATAGCTGAAGCAGAACAAAACAGGATAAAACAGCAGCCAGTGCTGAGCTATCTCTCCAGCCCCTAAAGATCTTTTTAGTTAAAATAAAAGTATTCTCTGCAGTTGTTGAGTGGACATGACCACCTGTAACTCCAGCTCAATGGGAATCATGGACACCTACACATAGCTACATGAACACACACATATGGATAATTAAAGATAATAAAAAGGGGTCAGGCAGTGGTGGCACACACCTTTAATTCCAACACTCGGATGGGAGAAGCAGGCAGATCTCTGTAAGTTTGAAGCCAGCCTGGTGTACAGAGTGAGTTCCAGGGCAGTCTCCAAAGCTACAGAGAAACCCTGTCTCAAAACAGTAAATAATAATAATAATAATGAATCTTCAAGAATAAGAAAGCAGGCCCGGAGCAGGTACAGAGTGATGGGGTCCCAGCATACATGAGGTCCTGGGTTCCAAAAACCTACCAAAACTCCCCACACAGGTAAAGCACCCCATTACTGACCATCTTAAGGAAATAAGACCCCTGGAATGGGAAGACAGGGAGACAAGGACAATGGGGGTGCCTTCCCCACCTGGAGAGAGGGCTCAGAGAAGAGGCAGGAGGAAGGGAAGGGGGCTGGTAAGACAGGTCGTGTTCTAGACAGAGTACAGCTCAATGACCCTGAGGAACGTACTTCAGCCTGTTTGTCTGTCCCCCTCCCCTTACAGAGACCAGGTCTCACTTTATAGCCCAGACTGACCCGAACTTGTAGCTAGCTAAGTAGACCAAGCTGGCTTTGAACTCGCAGAAACCCATTTGTGTCTCTCTCCCAAGTGCTGGGATTACAGGTGTCACCTCTGCATCTGGCTAAGCTTGGGTACCTCACTGAATCTGGAACTCGCTGTTCTTTTCGGCTAAATAGGCAGGGCATCCTGGGTCTGCCTGCCACAGCTCCGAGGTTCAGGTTGGAAACAGCCTGGCGTTTTACATGTGTTCGGAGGCCAGCTTGGGCGACACTATGAGTTCTTGGAAAGCCAGATCTACATGGAAAGACCCTGACTCAAAACAAAACAAAAACGAAAAACAATCAAACTCGTCAAGATGACTCACAAGGTAAAGTCAACTGCCACACCGGACTGGTGAACTTAACTCCATCCTCGGAACTCACATACAGGTGGGTGAGAGAAAAGACCCCACAAAATCGCTCTCTAACTTCCATTGGTGTGCCATGGAACTGTCTTAGTGAGGGCTATTTTTTAAAAATATTTATTTATTTATTATGTATACAATATTCTGTCTGTGTGTATGCCTGAAGGCCAGAAGAGGGCACCAGACCCCATTACAGATGGTTGTGAGCCACCATGTGGTTGCTGGGAATTGAACTCAGGACCTTTGGAAGAGCAGGCAATGCTCTTAACCTCTGAGCCATCTCTCCAGCCCCTTAGTGAGGGCTATTATTGCTGTGATGAGACACCAGGATCAAAAGCAAACTGGGGAGGAAAGGGGTTTATTGGGCTTACACTTACACCGCCAGTGTTCATCCCTGGAGGAAGTCAGGACCTAGAGGCAGGAACTGATGCAGAGGCCATGGAAAAATGCTGCTTACTGGCTTGTTCAGCCTTCTTTCTTTCTTTCTTTCTTTCTTTCTTTCTTTCTTTCTTTCTTTCTTTCTTTCTTTCTTCTTTTTTTTTGGGTGGGGGGAGATTTTTCGAGACAGGGTTTCCAGCCTGCTTTCTTATATAGAACCCAGGAGCACCAGTCCAAGGGTGGTACCATCTACAACAGGCTGGGTCCTTCCCTATCAACCAGTATTTAAGAAAAATGCCCTACAGGCTTGCCTGATCTTAGGGAGACATTTTCTTAATTGAGGTCCCCCTCCTCTCAGATGACTTCAGCTTGTCGACACAAAACTAGCTAGCACAAGAATGTTCACACACACACACACACATACACACTAATAAACAGATATGTTAATTAATACAGTAATGATTTAAAAAGGAAAGATCTTGTGGGGCATAGGTGCCACACACCTTTAATCCCGTCACCTGGGAAGCAGAGGCAAGTTGATATCTGTGAGTTCAAGGCCAGCCTGGTCTACAAAATGAGTACCAAGAAGGTCAGGGCTGTTACACAGAGAAGCCCTGTCTCAACAAACAAGCAAACAAACAAAGGTAAAGAGGTGAACGGATGTGTGGCTGGATGTGTGTGCTTTTACCTGTACCTGGGTCTGTGGACCAGGCCGACTGGCTCTTCACCTACTGAGAGGATTCTCCATTTATGGCAAATTATTTGTTTGTTTGTTTGTTTTTAATGTCATTTGGGTCGTTATACTGACTTCTTTTTAATGGCAGTAGCTATTGGTCTCACGTAGCTAAGGCTAGCCTTCAGTTCTGACTGTCTTGCCTTAGCTTCTGAGGTACTAGTTGGCCTGGAACTCACAGAGTAGATCAAGCCGGCCTTGAACTTGCCACGGTCACCCTGAGCACTGGTAACAGGTGTCTGCCAGCGTGCTTAGCTTTGATTTTTTTTCTTTCATTATTAGGGATTGAACCCAGAGCTTTGCACATGCTAGGCCAGCTCTGAACCACTGGGTCACAACCCCACTACCCCTGTTATTTTAATGTCAGACTGTGTCTCAGAATGAGAGACATTTTCCATGGAGCCTCAACTAGCCCACACTCTCTGCAATCCTGTCTCGCCTCCCTACTGATGGGATTACAGGTGTGTGCTCCTGGGCCTAAATTCTTTGATTTTTTTTTACAATAAGTTCTTAAAATTATAACATAACTAAATTATTTCCTCCTATGGGCTCTTCTTTAACTGGTTACATATATATTCCTAAACACACAAATATAACCTGCTCAGTCAGTAGAATGTGACATACGTGTGATTTCTGGGTTGACCATCTGGTATTAGATAACCAGTTAAGGGTCTTTTCCTCAAAGACCATTCCTCCCACTCAGCGCTCCTCGGTCCCTGCCCTTCTGGGTCTAGGATTGAGGGCTCCGCCTTCCATGTTCACACACCTATTGGCGTCGCCCTTTACAGGTCTTGTTTCGGCAGACATGTTGGTGAGACTTCATGGGTTTAACTGCTCTGAGGTTTCTAGGAGACATAATCTCACAGTAGACTCCCTAACGTTCTGGCTTTTACCGCCTTTCCACTCTGTCCTCCACAGCGATCCCTGTGCAGGCGCAGGAGTGTGCTATAAATGGATCGGTTGCGACTAGGAACCAAACGATCTCTTGTTCTCATTTTGATAGGCTGTGGGTTTCTATAATTGTTTTACTTCTTTTTCCTCTTATTTTTTTGTTTCTTTTTGAGACAGGGTGCCACTATGTAGTCCTGGCTGTCCTGGAACTTGCTATGTAGAGCAGGCTGAACTCACAGAAATCCACCTGTCTCTGCCTCCCAAGTGCTGGAATTCAGGATGCAGGCCACTATGCCCATTGATCTACTTCTTTTTTAAAAAATGTTTTAGTGTGTGTGCACACATGTGTGTGTGTGTGCATGTGTGTGTGTGTGTTGGGGGTGCTTGTGTGGAGGTCAGAAGTTAATTTACAGAGGGAGTTGGGAGTTGGTTCTCTTCTCCCACGGTGTGGACTCTGGGATCGAACTCAGGATATCAGGCTTAGAGACAAAGTGTTTAACCACTGAGCCGCGTTCCTGGTCCAGTACTAATTCCTTATTCAAAGCTTTCTGTGTTGTTGTCAAAGCATGGTGGTGATTGTTTGTAATCTCAGTACTCAGGAGGTGAAGGCAGGAGGACCAGAAGCTCAAGGCCAACCTAGGGAACTGAGGGCTAGCCTGGGCCTCCAGTAGGATAGTGTTTATGGGGCTAGAGGGATGGCATAGCCCTGAAGAGCACATACCGCCTGAGCAGAGGACCCTTGTTTGCTTTCCAATAGCCACAGAGCAGCTTACAACCTTACCTACAAGTCCAGTTTCAGGGAATCTGCTGCCACCTTCTGGCCTCTGTGGGATCCTACATACATGTGCCACACACACACACACACACACACACAGACTTTTTTTAAAAAGCAGTTTTTTAAAAACTGAAAAAAAAAGTGTGGGACTGGAGAGATGGCTCAGAGGTTAAGAGCACTGACTGCTCTTCCAGAGGACCTGAGTTCATTTCCAGTAATCACATGGTGACTCACAACCATCTGTAATGAGATCTGGTGCCCTTGTCTGACATGCAGGGAGAACACTGTGTACATAATACATAAATGAACTATTAAAACAAAACAGCAAACAGAAACCCAAACCTGAGCTGGATGTGTCTATGCATGCTCTAATTCCAGCACCCGGGAGGAGGAGATTGCCTCCAGCTCTAAGAGGACTGGGCTATACTGGGAGTACCAGGCCGCTGTGGGCTACACAGCAAAAGCAGAACAAAATAAAACAACAATAAAACCCCAAATAAACAATCCACCCGTACAGCAAAACAAAAAACCTCAGTGGTGGGTCTGATTCTACAGTTAGGCCCACCTCTCAGAGGCCCCAGGCCCCTCCCCTACAGTGCCACCAAAAACCCTTTTCTTCATGACGACACTCATTGACACAGAGGCTACTGTGGGCCAAGCTCATGGAACCAAGCAGGAAATGAGGCTATGACCCCTAAGCAGGGCTGGCAATGGAACGGTCCTTCCCATTAGAAGATACAGACAAGGTCTAGCCCTCCCCTTAAGGTCCCGAGGACAAACAGGTAGAGTCCCCCAGAATTCACTCTGGGGACCTTATGAACCTACTCAGCTTACTTACTGACAGGTTGTGAGCAGGAACCCGGGGAGCCTGAAAACAGCTGCACTGGATGCCCGGAGTGGATGTTGACGACGCTCTCTCATGGCTTCCTACATGGAGCCCCTGCCCTGGCCCCTTCGTAAGGGCCAGGGCAATTAGGACAGAACAGCACGCATCTGGCTGCTCTGCCCACTTTCTCGGAGTGAACTGACAAGGCCAGCTGGGTCCGGCCTCTGCAAGGGACGCAGCTGGTCTGATGGAGCCGGTGATGGGACTTGGGGGGACGGTCCGCACAAAAGCTGGCGGGACCCCGCGGCCAGACTCCTGCTTACAGTGGGAATTAAGACAACTTCCATCTCCTGGGCCCCGAGGACACTCTTAAGTTACAGTGGCTTTGTTTCCTGTCTGCTTTTCAGGGTTTCACAGCTGCAATCCTGCCCGCCACGAGAGTGCTGTGGTGTGCGTGCACCGTCACACACACGACGTAAGTGGGAGGGGTATCCACCCTACGTGCTCTTGAGCCCGAGCCCGGTCCACACGACGGTTTCCATCTCTCTATTTCCATATGGTCATAGCTTGTGATTAGAGCCCTTGGGAAAGGGGGGCAAGACAGTCAGGAGTTAGAGCTCAACCTTGGGAACCTATCAGATTTGAGGCCAGCCTGAGATACATGAGACCCACTTGTATTTTTATTTAGTTATTTTAAAAGAGAACAAGCTATCTTTTTTTTATTATACATACCAATCCAAGTTCACACTCCCTCCCATACACACATTCATACATAATACACACACATATACACACATGCATACACATACATACATACACATATACATACCTGCACACATATACATATATACATACGTACATAGACACCTACATGCAAATTTAAAACTGGGTTATAATTCAGCATACTGGGATATGCCTATACTTTCAACACTCAGGAGATGGAAACAGAAGGACCAGAAGCCAGTTTCAGCTGTGTAGAGAGTAGGAGGCCAGCTCTGGCTACCTGAGACAATCTTAAAACAACTTGGTAGTAGGGTTGAACCGCATTCAGTGAGAGCGTGTTAAGGACACTGCTGCTCTCTGGTGGACACTTTTAGCATAGCAGCGAAGAAGTGAAGACGTGCCGCTTGCTATTCTGATATTGACCACCAGAGGGCAGATAACACAATAGTCACTGCGTTGATCCTTCCCCACCGCCTGGTGAGCAAGGACTCAGTCGGAGTGAGCGCCCGCCCGTAGCGGCGATGCAAGAGCACCCTCTCTGGCTTCCCCAGCAGCCCCGATTCCCTGACTCCCAACCCCGCGGAGTCTAAGGAGGAGCTGAACAAGGTACAACAGCCCTGCAACCTTGTGGATGCCGACCCTGAGTGAAGCTGTTCCTAGCTCTGGGGACACTGCACATCTAAGGAACTAAAGCCTTTGGCCTTTGGTCTGTGCTTAATAAAATCACGCACCCATATAACCAAGAGAACTTACGGGGATACCCACCGAATGCCCAGTGCCAAGCTCGGCTCGTGTCTGCAATCCCAGCACTGGAGATTTTGAGGCAGGAGGATGACCTGAAATTTGAGGCCAGTTTAGGGTACAGAAAGTGTGTCAAAGAAGAAAAAGAAGAAGAAGCAGCTGCCACCACAGAGGAGCTATCCTAGTCTCTTAAGGAATGGAACAACTATTCAACTATTTCTTTCTTTTTTAAAATTATTTTATTTATTTATTTATCTGGTTTTTCGAGACAGGATTTTCCTGTAGCTTCAGAACCTGTTCCGGAACTCTCTCTGTAGACCAGGTTGATCTACCTGTCTCTGCCTCCTGAGTGCTGGGATTAAAACTGTGTTCCACCCCTGCCCAGTGGAATGGGACTTCTAACCCATTTGGGGAGACAGACAAAAACTGTAAGAAAAATCAAGAGACCAAGTTTGGTTAGAGCCCGTGCTAAAACCTGTGTTTGTGTGTGTGTGTGTGCGTGTGCGTGTGCGTGTGTGTGTGTGTGTGTGTGTGTGTGTGTGTGTGTGTTGGGGGGCAATAATACTTATGCTGAGGGCAGAGAAGATAGTTTAGCAGGTTGGCAGGGAAGGAAAGCTGGGCAGAGGGAACTTGAAGATGGAAGGCCTTGGGGTGAGACGGGCTCTAGAAGGGAAGCCAGGAGACCGGTTTGGTGGGGAACAGACCCTTATCAATCCCCTCCCCCCATCCGCAGTGAGCACTGACTCATCTCCGCCACCATGCACTAAAACTAAATCAGTTTGTGGGGTCACTTTGCTGCTGTGTGCCTTGTTTTAGTTTTCTGAGACAGCGTCTCACTCTTGTAGCCCATGTGGGTCTCAAACTCGTGGCGTTTCTTCTGCCTCAGCCTGGGAGCTAGGTTGGGCAAGTGTGTGACACCGTATCCAGCTTGGGCAGTCATGTAGTGAGACAT
Organism: Microtus pennsylvanicus; assembly: GCF_037038515.1. Classification (NCBI taxonomy): domain Eukaryota; kingdom Metazoa; phylum Chordata; class Mammalia; order Rodentia; family Cricetidae; genus Microtus; species Microtus pennsylvanicus. Next base: position 33,904 of record NW_027461013.1, read on the forward strand.
GAGAGTTGTACACATTTACGGGGTGCAGTGTAACGAGGTTTGGGTTTGGGTGGCTTGGTTTTCTGTTTAGGTGGTGGTGGCGGTGGTAGGTTTTGGGGGTCTTGCCGGGGAAGGCGTTACTGGAGACTGAACCTAGGGGCCTGTTTCTTAGCTACTGTGGCAAACGCTGCAGGAACACTGGGATTCGGATGCCTCTTCACAATGATTTGAACTGGATAGATTTTGATGTCAGGATGGAGTCAGGAAACCATTGAAAGTTGAGCGGCTGGAGACAGTCTGATGGCTGGGGGAGAAAAGATGACGTAAGGACCACAGTGTGAGGTGGAGCTCCTGAGCCAGCCATGTGGCCGCGAGATGGAACTAACAGGCCTCTCTGGTGTTTTCCAGCTGATATCGGCAGATGTACAGTCCTGGCTTTGGGGATGGAGGAAGGGCTGGGAACCAGAGCCATGGGGCCTGTAGAAACTGGGAGAGGTCAGGAACCACTTCTCCCCGAAAGGGAAGTCCCAGGACACCTCTGCTTCCATCAACAGAGTCTCCTGGGGAGTTCCGACATCTAGAACTGTCAGAGTCTGGCTCATGTTGCTTTAAGGTTCTAGCATTGTGTAGCCTGTGAAACCAAGAAGCCTGTGACTGTTCACTACAGTGACCGCAGAACACAAAGCTGGTAGCAGACCCAGGCCACTTATCCTCTGGCCCTGTTGCTTAGGCCCAAGAGGCTTGGTGGTTTCCTGTAAAGAATGCTGCGGACAGGACACTGTGGTCTCACGGCAAGGCTCCAGCCCCCAGGGGTTTCCTGGTGTCAGAGCTGAGTCTCCACCAACAAGGTCCAGCTGTCTGCTCTTGACAGTCGGGCTGCATCCTCTCGGGCTCTTCTTCCGCCAGCCCAGTTCAGCATGTACTGCCTCCACCACCCAATTCTGGGAACAAGACGGAAACAGCTTCGATGCATGCACTCCGAGAGGCCAGACCTGCGTGAGCAGCATAGAGCTTAAGGCTGGGTAGTCTGGGGTGTCCCTGGGCTGGAAGGAAGGGCAGGCTCGTGCTTCTGCCTCTGACAGAGTACACAATGAGGCACCGAGGCACCTGTCACAGCAGATGGGTTTGTGGCCTTTGTCGTGTGTCCCTGACTGTAGATGCTGTAGCGGTAGATGCTGAGTTCACTGTGCAGAGTTCACTGTGGGTGGCTTCCTGTCTTTAGTTACCTCCCCACGGATGGGAAGAGACTCTGTGAGTAAGGCTACTTAGAAAAGAAAGCATTTAATGGGGTCCACAATTCCAGAGGGTTAGAGTCCATGATGGTCTTGTCAGGGAGCATGGCCACAGGCGGGCAAGCGTGGTGCTGGGGCAGCAGCCGAGACTCACGTGTGCCTCACAGCAGGAGGCAGAGAAAACTACCTGGGATGGCAGAGGCTTTTTAAAACTCATAGCCCACCCCCATGTGATGCACCTCCTCCAACAAGGCCACGCCTCCTAATTCTTCCCACCTGGGGACCCAGTATGCAGATACAGGGGCCTAGGTGGACAACTCTCCTTCTAACCACTATGCTGTCCCCAGACTTTTCTCCAAGTCTAGGGATGCTTGATGACCCCCTGGGCAGGAACAGCTTGGGCTCAGGAGGTTAGGGGCAGTGCTGAAAGTTCAGATTCCGTTGAGTGATGGCCGTTACGGGATGCTTCTGGTATGAGACACACTGACTTCAATCACTGCCATTTGATTCTCCTCTCCTGTTTCCCTCCCTCCTCTGTCCCTGCTTTCTGAAAACACCACCCCGAACCCCAACTCTTGCACCCATTCCTTATCTCAGGCTCGGCCATCAGGGAAGCCCGAACAAAATACTCAAGAGTGAAAGCAATGCAAATGTAGGCGGTCCAGTAAAGTACCACAAAGAGAAGATAATGGCTCTTACGCCAACAAAGCCACTCCTGTTCAAGACAAGGGTGGGGGGTGAGTTCAGATCCCACGAGACCAGAGACGCCGGCTATGAAATCCAGTCAGGAAACTTGCTGGGGACCTAGACAGGGAGTGGGGAGACACGCTGGGAGATGAGCTGAAGAAGTTTATTGGGGTGAACCGAAACTGTGTAGATCACATGGGCTTATTAAAATCATGTAAAAGACAAACAGGCTAATTGGACACACTAGACAAAGTGAAGGTTGTAACTCTCTCACCTGACCCACTAGAGCAGTGGCTCTTAACCTGCGGGTCGTGACCCCTTCTGGGATTGAACAAGGGGTCATTTCACAGGGGTCACATGTCATATATCCTGCCTATCAGATACTTATATTATGATTTGTTGACACTCTTTTTTGTTTTGTTTTGTTTTGTTTTTCGAGACAGGGTTTCTCTGTAGCTTTGGAGCCTGTCCTGGAACTAGCTCTTGTAGACCAGGCTTGTCTCAAAATCACAAAGATCCACCTGCCTCTGCCTCCCGAGTGCTATATGCTTCTGTCTGCTGTGTGATAATGTTCTTGTACACTGTAAAGATTTGTCACTTGTGTTGGTTTAATAAAATGCTAATTGGCCAGTAGCCAGGCAGGAAGTATAGGCGGGGGTAACCAGACTCAAAGAATTCTGGAAAGAGGAAAGGCAGAGACACAGTTGCAAACCAGATGCAGAGGAAGCAAGATGAGAATGCCTTACTGAGAAAAGGTACCAAGTCATGTGGCTAAACATAGACAAGAATTATGTCTTAATTTAAGTTGTAAGAGCTAGTTAGTTATAAGCCTGAGATAATAGGCCAAACATTTTATAATTAGTATAAGCCTCTGTGTGATTATTTGGGACTGAATGGTCATGGGACCTGGCAGGGCAGAAACTTCCATCAACATCTTTCTCTGATCGCAGCTGTATGTGAATCTCATTTAGGTTTCCATTGCTGTGAGAAACACTATGACCACACAGCAACACCTCCAGGCAATAGTTCACCACTGAAGAAAGTCAGGATAGGAACTACAGCAGGGCGGGAACCTGGAGGCAGGAACTTAGAGGCCATGGAGAGGTGCTGCCTACTGGCTTGCTCCCCATGACTTACTCAGCCTGCTTTCTCATAGAACCCAAGACCACCAGCCCAGGGTGGCCCCACCCACAATATACTAGGCCCTCCCACATCAAGTGCCAATTCAGAAAATGCACCACAGACAAATGGGTGGGGGGCATTTTCTCAGTTGAGGTTCTCTCTTTCGAAGTGACTCTGGCATGTGTTGACGTCTTTGAGTGGCTTGTTACCTCTCAGGACCCATTTTTAGCATGAGACTTGTCGGATTCAAGCAGTGCCTCTGGGACGCTAGCCCTTCCGGTCTACCCACAGTAAACAAAGGCAAGCCAGGGCAGTTGCCTCTCCTATTTCCCCCCACTGGAGGTGGCTGATGTTAGTCCCAGGGAGTCCCTCCTGAGATAACACCGGCTTCTGTGCGAAGGAGACTTCATTCTCTCCCCAGCCAGCTTTTGCAAAAACTACAGCCCCATCCTGCAGGCTATTCTGCCTTCCAGGATGGAAAAAAAAAAACCAACCCAAGAATCCTCACAATTGGAGAACGCAGATTGTGTGTCCAGATGGTCTCTGAGAACAGACCCCAGGAGGACAGAGATGGAGAAGAGGGGGTGGCTGTGTCATCTGTGTCTGGAGCCGTGGTTTTCAATCGTCCTATTGCTGCAAGCCTTTAATATAGTTCCTCATGTTGTGGTCACCCCAACCATAAAATTATTTTCGTTGCTACTTCATAACTGTAATTTTGCTACTGTTATGAATTGTAATGTAAATATCTGATATGCAGGATATATGATATGTGACCCCTGTGAAGGGGTTTTCTTGACACCCCCCAAAGGGATCATGACCCACATGTTGAGAAGCACTGGCTCTGGAGCAATATGCAGAAGAGCATGCCGCCCAGGCTTGGCAGAAGCCATGTATATGTAGATGTTGCCTTCCCCTCCTGAACTTGGCCCAGGATTTTGGGTGTTTTTTTTTCTTTGTTTTGTTTGATATGGCATTTTACTGTGTGCCCCTGGCTATCCTGGAACTCTCTCTTTGTAGACCTGTAGGCTGGCCTCAGACTCACAGAGATCCACCTGCCTCTGCCTCCCACATGCTGGGATTAAAGACACCATGCCAGCTGGCCAACCCATGATCATTTTTCTCCACCCTAATCACCAGTTCTCTGGCATCCCTGTAATCTGGAAGCCTGGCCACCCCTAGACTATATACCCCACTAGACATATGGATGCCCATTTGAGGGATCAAGGGTGCAGAGCCCACTAAGGTCAGCTCAGGATCTAAACACAGACCATTCCATCATAGGGTCCCTCATGGGTCAGTGACAGAAGAGCCTGGGCATCTTTGCCTCCTCCTCTTGGCTCTTGTCAGGACACTGAAGTATGAGGCATGGGAAGGAGCTACCTGTGCCTGAACTATGTCTGAGCATGGCTTCACAACCTTTTAACCTCCACTGCCATGTGGCCTGCTACCATGGCCTCCTCCTCCACTGTCAAGAAAGTAGGCGTTCTTCTACCATTTAGAACAAAGGCAGGCTTCCAGTGCCAGAAATATGACCACAGTCAGCAGGGCTCCTGCTCAATTCCTTGTGGCATTCTGAGAACAATGATCTCTGTGGCTTGTTTGGATGGCATCTTTGGATGCCGTTCATACTGACTTTGGCGAGAGGCTGGGAGCACTTTGTGGTCCCTAGAGTGGCAGGGTTTTCCTATTGACTAAGTTTGTTCTGAGAGCCTCGAGAAAGGCCCAAAGGTTAGGATCTTAAGTGGTGCTGTGGCAATAAGCTCTGTAGGCTCCCCGAGGCCATCTAGACTGAAGAAGGAAGTTTCTGTCCCATCTAGTCTCATGGCCATTCAGCCCCAAAGAAACACATAGAGGCTTATATTAATTATAAACGGTTTGACCTATTAGCTCAAGCTTATTATTAAATAGTTCTTACAGCTTAAATTAACCCATAATTCTTGCCTATGTTTAGCCACATGGCTTGGTACCTTTTCTCAGTGCAGCATTTTCATCTTGCTTCCTCTGCATCTGCCTTTCCTCTTCCCAGAATTCTTTGAGTCTGGTTGCCCCGCCTATACTTCCTGCATGGTTACTGGCCGATCAGTGTTTTATTAAACTTATACAAATGACAAATGTTTACAGGGTACAAGAGCATTGTACACAGCACTAGAGAATTACTTCTCTATTCAGGAGTCAACACATGCTGCGAGACTTGCTTATGATCTACTGTGGGCCCCACCCTACTGCCTAAGGGGAGCTCCCTCCTGTCTCGGGGCTTGGGGAGCACACTACCTGATTTAGAGAGCACCCACCCGGTTCTATCTCCCTGCTGTGGGGAGAATGAGCTGATTTTAAGTCACATAGTTCTGTAGCTGCCAGAGCCAGGGCTGGGCCAGACTCACTTGCTTCCAACTTCAGTTGGTATCTTTTTGTCTGGGATGTCTCTCGACTGTTTCACTTGGCCCTGTGGGGAGTCAGGCATCCATCTAACCAGGGAGGTAGCAGCAGGGGACAGTCTAAAGTCAAAAGGAACCAGACAGTTCCACGACAAGCTATGGCCTGCCTGGATCCCATGTGAGGACAGGTTTGCCCATGGGGAGTATTCTAGAAACATTCGGAAAGGGTAGAAAGATGCAAGCTTACCCCAACAGCTGCCAAGCAGGGTGTTGGTGGAAGTTAGAGAGGTAGAGGTACTGCTGGCAAGTCAACCTGGCTCTTGGTTTCAACCCTGAAGCAGGTGTGATGGTACACACTGGTAATGCCAGCTCTCTGAAGGAGGAGGCGGGAGGATCAGAAGCAACCTGTGTTCCAGCATTAGAAGAGTCCATTAGAAGAATCCTTTTTGTTTTGTCTTGTTTTTGTTTTCTTTTGATTTTTGGGGGAAAAACATTTCACCATGTAGCTCTGGCTCCTGGGACTCACTATGTAAATTAGGCTGTCCTGAAACTCACAGAGATCTGCCTGCCTCTGCCCCCTGAGTGCTGGGATAAAAAGTATGCACCACAATACCCAGCTCACACTTGGTTTAATACTCTACCCGCTTTTGTCTTGAAGTTCTTAACAATTTGTGGACAAACATAACATATCTTAATTTTTTTGTGCTAAGCCTCACGAATTACTTAGCCAGGGTGTTTAGACAAAGGAATGAGCAAACATTGTCTCTGTGCTTTTGCGTATGCTGTTCCCTCTGCCCAAAGTCTTGTCCTCTCTTTACCAGAGTCTTTGCATAAAAGACTCTCATGAAAGCGCAGCATTATAGGTAGGATGGGGTAGCCCCAGCTAACACATAGCCTGGGATGCCCAATAGCGGGTATAGCACCACACCTGCCTGCCTCTCTCCCAGGAAAGCCTTTCATGGCATCCCTGAAGGAATTCTGTCCCTGAGTCACCACACAGAGGGGACAGTAACATTGTCACTCTCTGTGACAGGAGTCATGTGCCAATCATCTCTGGGATGGAATTTGTTATTCGCACATCTTACAGGTGGGGAAACTGAAGCCCAGAAACCTGCAGCCAGTAGGGGCAGAACTGGCCTCTAAGCCTGCACCTCTGGGGTGGCTATTATTGGCTGTCGACTTGACTACATCTGGAATTAACTAAAACCCAAAAGTGGAGGGCACACCAGTGAGGGATTTCTGCCTAATTTGAAGTAGGAAGATCTACTTCCAATCCAGATCTTTGAGGAAGGAAGGCATACTTCTAATCTCAAAGACCTTTAATCAAGATCTTTGAGTTAGATCTAATCTGGGCCATAGGTTCTGCAGGAGGCCCATACATAAATCCCCGGTCTCTGGCCTCCATCTTTGGAGGCCCCGCCCTCCGAGGAGGAACAAGGCAGCCCGCCAAACCTTGACCCCTCCCCCAGTCTATTTAAAATGCTCCATGAAAAGTCCCTGTGTGGTGTCCAGTCCCTGTGTGGTGTCCAGTGACCCCTCCCGTGTCGCGTTTGTGGCTTCCTGGTTCCCCTCGGGGCCACCCGAGAGCAATTTCTGGATATTCTTTAGGATTCGGCTTGATTGGGACTTTTGGTGTTGGCAGAGAGCTCGCATTAGGAAAAATTCCTAACACTATAAAGACAAGGAAGAAGGAAGCTTTTGCTCTTTGCCTGCTGGTTCTCGCCTTCCTAGCCAGTCGGTTCCTTCACTGGCATTAGAGCCTTCTTCTTGAGAATTCCACCACATACTGAAGATCAACCGAGACATGCAGGCTTGTGAACTGAGCAAGCCGGTAAGTAACACCCTTCCAAGGCCTCTGCATCAGCTCCCGCTTCAAGATTCTAGTCCTGTTTGAGTTCCTGTCCTGAGTTTCTTAAATGATGAACAGCATGATACAGAAGTGAAAGCCAAATAAACCCTTTCCTCCCCAAATTGCTTAGGTCATGGTGTTTCTTCACAGCAATAGAAACCCTAAGACAAACCCCACCCCACCCTACCTGCCTCCTGTCTCCTCAGTAAGTGAGCCCATCCTGGAAGCTCCATTTCCCAGAAATGTCACTGCTTTGAGAATCCTTAGGTCCACTTTACCCAAAAAGAGCTTACATTATCTATGGCTAAGGATATAGACGCCCTTGGAAGCTGGGCCTGGTGGCACAGGCCTGTAATTTCAACACCTGAGAGGTAGGAGCAAGAAACTTAGTTCCAAGTTGTCCTGGTTACCCAGGGAATTTGAGGCCAGCCTGGGCTACATGACACACCATCTGAAAAGACCAGAAAAGACAGAGGCTGTCAAGATGGTTCTGTAGTTAAGAGCGTGTACTGCACTTGAAGATGGCCCAAGTTCAGCCGTTAAAGGCATGGGCCACCCCATCCAGCTTGGAACTTTCAAAGTATAAACAATATTACGTTTTTGAAAGGGCAGCTGGCCTGGTTCTGGACTTCCTGTCTTTTCAGAATCATCTTCTCCCTCTTCTTCCCTATATCCGACCCAGCCCAGGCGTCCCTCTCACCTGGCCCACCGCCACCCCCTCCCACCCAAGGGACCGCAGCTGGTCCGGCTCACACCCGTTCTTCTGTACTCTGCACTCACAGTGCTGCTTAGAATGGATTCTAGACCTCCCCCGTCGCCCATGCCAACTGTGGTAGGCGAGGCCGACCCTCCTCCTCACCAGCTGCAGCACTCGGGAAAGTGGACCCTGCACCTCATCTGGGCACAGTAGAGCTGACGCTCTTGACGACGGGGTGGGGGGGCGTGCGGGGGCGTGTGGGTGAACCCTCTGGGAGCATGGCAGATCCTACCCCGCCCCTCATCTGCCATATTGTAGTGTGGGCAAGAGAGCGATGCTCTCCCCCACCCCTGCCCTTCGCTGCCTGTAGGTCATACACCTCTCCTGGGCCACATAGTAGAGCTAGCCCTGAAGGTGTACCTGTGGGCGAGCTGATGCTGAGGCTGTGAAAATAGGAGACATGGCCCCGCCCCTTGCTCATTGCTGAGTGAGCTAGCCAGGGCAACGCTGGAGAGCGCACCCTGGTGGTAAAGACAAGGCACAGCTGGCGGGCTGACCAACCCTGCAACTACCCAGACCTAGAACCAGGGTTAGGAGTTGGCCCACCCCAACACCCTCTCCATCTGTGATCTGCTGGAGCACATGAAGGAGCCCAGTCCTGCAGACACAAAGCTCCAGGATCTCCACAACACAGGGCAACAGGATATCCAAGGGGAGTCTCAGCGAGGGCCCAATATTGATAGCTAGCAGAAACCAGAGTCCTTGAACCAGACCGATGACTCACTGCAATGAATACTAACACATAAAGAGATATGGATTTTGAAAAAAGGATTCTGGATCCCCTGCAGACACAACCACAACTACAACCCTCTCCTCCACTGCAGTTCCCTCTTGGTTCAGCTAACATCACACTTCAACCCAAACAAGTAATCCCGAGTGCAATTTGAGCTTGCTTATTTTGTTTTGAAAAAGGCTCCCATGTACCAAGACTGGCCTTGAACTCTTAGCATCTCATCGTTCCAGGTGCTAGCATCTTAGGGGTACACCGACATACCCAGTTCATGTGGTTCTGGAGGTTGAACCCAGGGCTTTTTGGGGTGCTAGGCACTCACTGTACCAACTGAGCTACACCCGCAGCTCCCCATTTAGTTCCTGACGTTAGGAAGACTGAATGCAGGATACTGTGCATGCTAGCCAAGTACTCTACCGCCGAGCTGTGCCCCCAGCCCTTAAAGAACATTATTTTTTTGAGACAAGGTCTCAGGTAGACCAGGCTAACCTCGAACTGACTGTGCAGTTAAGGTTGGTCTTGAACTCCCAATCCTCCCGTCTCTACTAGAGTGCTAGGATCACAGGTGTTGGATACCATGCCTAGGATCCTTAAAGAAAATTTCAAGCACACACCAAATGAGTGGTCTCGTGAGGAGAGAGGATCTTTCCTTGGCTGCAGTAGTCAGCACATGGCTGTTGCGTTTCAGCCATACAAACCCACAGCTCCCCAACAAGTATTTGGAAGGACGCTTGGTCCACAGCACCCATCATTTCATCTGCGCTTCTGGATCTAATTTCTAAGATAAGGACTCTATAAAACCAGAATCACCATGCAGTATCCCACCTATCCATTTTGTAATCCATCCTGAAAGGGTTGAAACCCCCACCAGATGCTACAGCCCGCCAAATTAGTTGCTTGATCTTTAAAAGTAACTGTCTTGTTTTTGAGTCAGCTGACCAGTATGAGTCATGTAGTGAGTAAGGCATTGAGTTCAAGCCTTTTGGGCGATGCATGCATGCGTGCATGCGTGTGTGTGTTTGTGTGTGTGTGTGTGTGTGTGTGTGTGTGTGGTTTTCAGATCACTCCGACTCTGACACAGAAGCACATTCTTTTCCCATCCAGCCCCTTCCCCCTGGGCAGGGTGTTCAGATCTGCTCAGGAGAGGAGGACACTGAGCCCCAGAGAGAGCTATGAAGTTTGAATTCTTTACGGTCCATTGTGCCACAGACTGTAATTTTGGGGTGGCCGAGGTAAGAGGACCACACATTCAAGGTCTGCCTGGATCACAGGGCAAGTTCAAAACCAGTCCGAGCAGCTCACTGCAAGTCTGTCTCTAAAATTAAGAAAAGAAGGGGAGGGGGAGCAGTAAGCCAGCAAGGTGGCTCAGTGGGTTAAATAAAGTACTTGCCACCAACCCTGATGACCTGAGTTGGATCCCTAGAATCCACATAGTGGAAGAGAAGTACAGACTGCCTTAAGTTATCATCTGCTCTCTACATGTGTGATGTGGCTTGTGTGCGCATAATGCACGCTAAATATATAAATATAATTAGTTACGTGTATGTGTGTGTGCCTGTGTGAGCTATGTATACCACAGGCATGCAGGAGCCCACAAAGGCCAGAAGAGGGCATCAGATCCTGGGGAACAGAAGTTACAGGAAGTTGTGAGATGCGTGATGTCGGTGCTGGGAACTGAACTCCAATCGTCTGCAAAAATTGTTTTTTTTAAATTCTGGTGGAAGAACTGGCACACGTGTGAGAGCTCAGTAGTTAGGTGACAGGCAATGGGCTCTAGGTAGGGGATCTGGCGCCCTCTTCTGGCCATCTTAGGAACCTGCATACATGTGTCATAACGAAAATTCTAAAAGTTTTTTTTTTTTTAAACAGTTTTTTTTTTTTCTTTTCTGTAGCTCTGGCTGTCCTGGAACTCACTCTGTAGACCAGGCTGGCCTTGAACACACAGAGATTCCCCCTGCCTCTGCCTCCCAGGTGCTGAGATCAAGGGCATGAGCCACTACTGCCCAGCAGAAAACAACCTTTTTTTTTTTAAACTTAAAAAGTGAAAACTAAAGGGGAGGTAGATTAACGGCAGCATACCTGTCTGACCTGTGGGAGACCTAGCATTGAAATCAAAGGAACAAATGAAGACAAGCTTCCCAACACAATGCCCTGTAAACCGCCCCCCCCCTTTTCATTTAATCTGTTTCTTGTTTCCCCCCTCTCCAACCCCCACCCCTTTTTGCAGTTTTTATCTGGTGGTGGTTGTAAAGTCTGAGTCTGTCATCCATAGAATTTTCCAGACACTGGATGATGTCACTCCTTTAATGACATTAGCCAGGCTGCAGCGGTAGATGTCTGTAACGCCAGCACTCAAGAGGCTGAGGCAGAAGAATTGTCACAGACTTGGGAGTCGGCCAGGGCTGATCAGCGAGGACTGCGTAGCAAGACCCCATCTCCAGGGTGGGAAAGACACCATGTGACAGAGCTCATGGGGGGTATTAAAGAAAAGGGGGTGGGAAAAGAGAGACCCGGATGAGGAGACTGGCCTCTGGGGGACAGGAACAGCAGAAGAGAAAAGGAGGGGGGGGGCAGGTGGGCAAGGCCCACCTTTTAAAAGGGAACAAACACAGTGAATGTGTACAGGAGCTGCTCTTAGTGGCTGCAGCTGAGGATGTGTCCTGTCAGGACCCCAAGGGCAGGCCAGCGCAGATGCCTGAATAATAATATCCTCCCTCCCTTTTTGTATATTATAAAAAGGTGAGGAGTTAGAAAGGGGTAGCAGGTGAGGCGGGGATGAAGACCCCGTGTTCTTGAGACTACTTCCTGCTGACCTGGGGAAGATCGTTCATCTTTGGGAGACCCGGGAAAGCTGGGGTGCTGGTCACGTCCTGGAGTAGCCAGCTGTTCCACTTCACTGTCCAGGCTCTGTGGAACCACCAGGTGCCACTTGGACCTGGCAAAATGCTGTTCGAGGTAGATCCAAGTCGTCTCCCTAGGGCTTACAGCACCTGATCCTTTCCCGTCACCACAGCCTCACCCGGATGTGTTTGATGGTCTTGCACCTCCAGCTGTGGCCAACAGCTGGTAGTCCTGCAACAACAGATGATTAGGAATGGTCAGTGGGTCTCTAAAACACATCCCAGTGGGAGCAAGGAGGTATAAACGAAGACACAGTTCCCATGAATGAGGCAGAGAGGACCCAAGGGCCTGCAATTCCTAGCATCCCAGGAATTCAGAGACGGTCGATTTCCAGGTGGTGCAGGCTACTCAGCGATTCCTCAGACACAGAGCAGAGGCCAAGGGCTCTGAGTCTGAGAGAGACACAGTTGCCTGGTACAGGGACTTGGAGAAAAGCCAGAAGGCGAGGAGAGGACTGTGCTCGAGAAAGGAAGCCTCACATCAAGGGGAATGGTCAGAGGCAGGTAGCCCCGCCAGAGACCCAATTGCCAATATTGAACAGAAGGGGAAGCCGCCAGTAAACGAGACAGTAGAATTATTTCAGGCGGAAGAGCACAGATCTACCGAGGGTGGAGCAGATGGGTAGGGTCCTGCGTGAAGTGATAGTTCCGGTGGGTTCTGCCACTGAGCAAACGTGCTTCATGCAACAGAGTTAGTATAAGAGATTTATTGGGGGACAGGGAAAGAGGAGGGTCGAAGGGGGATACCTCCTTCCATCTATTGTGATCACTGGCAGAATGTTGCAAAGGTCCCATAAAATAGCATTATATAAGGTGCTGGGAAGTAGAGTTTTGGGAGGCTTATTTCCCACGAGCGAAGCAGAACAAGATCCAATGACATTTCTTCAAGCACGGATCAGGAGAAAGGCACAAGCCGCTCAAGAGGGGGGGGCACTGAAAGACCTGAGGGTCCGAGAAATGAGATGGGCAACAGGCTGCCCAGTGAGTCCTCACGCAAAGGGTGGTGGCCAAGGGCTCTGAGCCCGAAAGAGCTGTGGTTGCCTGGTACCAGGGCTTAACGAGGCCAAAAGAAGAAAACTCATGCTCAAGAGATGAGTCCTCACTCGTGGGAAATAGCCAGAGGTGGGGAGGGGGGAAGGGCTCACCAGTCAGGCCAATCTTGGATAAAGGGACCCAGCGATCTGTCTTATGTGGACCAGGTTCCAGGATCCCAGCGTGCCTCAGGCTGCCTGTAGGCAGAAGGAAGTGCCAGGAGAGCCTTTCCCGGTTAGGAAACCAATGATGTAATTTAAAACATGAGAGAGAAAGATGCCATGCAACAGAACTCATATAGAGGTGTTTGTTGTTGTTGTTTGTTTGTTTTTTAAATTAAGGGAAAGGGAATGGGAAAGGGGGAGGCCAGCCTCTGGGGACAGGAACAGCAGAAGAGAAAAGAAGAGAGAGAGAAACAGACAGACCTAGAGCAAAAGAGATGGGAGGTGGGCAAGGCCTGCCTTTTAAAAGGGAAGGTAACGACTGTGCACAGGAGGTGTTCTTAGTGGCTATAGCTGAGGACTATCCTGTCAGGACCCTAAGGGCAGGCCAGCTCAGATGCCTGAATACTAACACAAACAAGATCTAGGCATATGATATCTTGGCGTATGGGAGGTAGAGCAGGAAGAGTTGGTGGCCAGCCTCAGCTACATATCAATTTTGAGGCTAAGGGCTAGGAACTCTCTCACAAAAGCTTCTGGAACACATGGTTTTCCCTGCTCCTAGACCATTCCCAGCATGTGCCCACTAGCCCCCATTGCGGCTAACTTACCTGCCCTCATGGGGAGGGCATGGGAGGAGTAAATGAATCCACTCATAGTGTCCCCCCAGAGCCCCCTGTCCCTGCCAAAGGCATCCATTCCACCCCCCACTTAGCCGGACCCTGAAATGGAATCTTACATGTCCATAAGTAAAGTGAAGTCTCATCTCATAGTGGAGGGCACTTTGATCAGACCCCTGCTGTCCAACAGGCTGGCAGAGTCTACCAGCCTTCTAGTTAGGACCTGAGCAAAAGGTCCTGGACTAGCCTGGGTTTCACTCCATTCTGTCTGCCTCTTCATCTGCTGCCTCAAGTCTGTGAACTTATTCCCCTGACATTCAGCATGACAAGGGGGACTGAGGACGATTTGTAATTTTCTTTCATTTATTTATTTAGTATTCTCACTTCTCCTTTACAGAAAATTTCCCATTCTGTCTAAACCTTACAAAAACCCATGAAATGTCAGGAGGGCTGTCTTAGGCCTGAATTAGCTAGAGGCAGAGGGCTGTGAAATCCTGGGAAGAAAGTTGGGCAGGGCAGCATCAAGGACAGAATACATCACCAGGATTGGATCACGGAACCTGAGGTTCCGCTTGTGTTCCAGTTCAGAGCCCCTTACCCCTTACCGGGGGTCTTAGCAAAACTGGCCTTTGTACAGATATAGCACTACTCTCTACTCAACTGGCCACTGCCCAAAGCACAGAGATAACAGTCACCCCCCCCCCAAAAAAAACCTCAGGGGTACCAGCACTCCAAAAGGCCAATATAATGCCAAGTAGCCGCTGTGCAAGTATCTCTCTGCGCATCTTGGCGAGGACCCTTCCTGCTTCTTGCCCTGGGGAGGGGGGGGGCACGTGAGAAAGCACTAAGAGCACTTCAGTAACCTGTTGCTGCCCAGGGAAGGAGTACGGTGACTTACAGGAAGATCCTTACATTCAGCCCTGAGGATGGGCAACAGCTTGGGGGTACAGCAGGGAAGCCCTCCAAGCAGCCTCTCCCTGAACTCCCTTCCCTGGGGCTCAGAGCTCCACCTAGCCTCGTCCTCAAGTAGAGGGATAGGAGCAGCCCGGGCTAGTCCCCGGGGACGCGGCCACATCTGGAACAAAGGCCCGCAGAGGGGTCGTGGAGCGCGAGGCTCCCGGGGGGGTGAGGGGGGGAGACTACTGCCCTTCCTCTCGGCTCCTCCCTCCTCCCTGCGTCCTCCGCCTCCTCCATCCTCTCTTAGAGGCCGGGTGGGCGGCCACGCCAACTTCGCTGAACGTCCCCAAGTTGCCGGGTACGCGTGTGGAGTGAGGCGGGGAGCGAAGCGAAGGGGCGCGGGACTCCCGGAGCCTTGGCTGCGGATCAGGAGCCCGCCGCCGACCGCTAGCGGGATCGGAGTAGTGGGCAAAGCGGATCGCTCGCCCGCTAGGACACCGCCCGCCTGGCGCCGCTTCCCGCGCAGAGAGGGGACCGGCCCGGCCGCGCCTCCCTCCGCATACTCACCGGGGACGCAGAGTGGGTGCTCTTAGGAGCGCGGCCCCAGCTTGGGGCGGATGCTGCCCGCGCTGGACGCTGGCCTTCGGAGAATCTGATCCGCCCGCCGGGAGGAGGAGGCTCGGCCGGGGTAAGTGGGGCGCCCGCATCCCGGCACCGCCTCCTGGGCCCCAGCCTGGAGCCGACCGCATCCCAGAGCTCGCGCCAAACTTTAGGAGAAGGGGACTCGCGGAGGGCGGGAGGGGAGTTCCCTGAGCGGGGAAAGCCCCCCTGCTTCTAGATTCCCATCTGCCTGGTACTCACACCGGGTCACAGCACAAGCCACAGGCGAGGATCTAAGCACTTTCACCCCAACCACCCTGCACACTCCGAAATGCACGCTCCTGCGAGCGCAGGGTTGGGGACTTTTAAACCAGGCTGGGTTCTTTGCTCCCCGAAGTTCCTTCCACCGTGAAAGGGAGCCCTCCTCCCCAAACGCCACAGCAGGAGACTACTAACTCCCCGGGCTTTGGAAAGTTGTGATTGGGACCCACTGAGGCCCCGGAACGGGGAGGGAAGAAGCAGACACCGCTGTCTCCGGGGCTAGCAGGGGCGGACTCGGAGTGGAAATTCGGTGTCTGTGTGTGCACAGCCCTTCCGGAGCCGAGGTGGGGAGACCAGAGACAGTGATTCAGAAACTTTTAAAGAGTTCTTCTGGAATGGGGTCTTTGGGCTGTGAGGAAAAGGCTGTGTGCTGGCGCTGCGCCTGGCTGACATCTGCGTGGTGGCCGTGACAGGGCCTTGCAAGGAAGCAGAGACCCTTCCACACCCCCCACCCCCACCCCCAGCGGATGTGCTTCCTCGAAGGGACTTCCAGGGGCGGGGTGGGGGTCCCAGCTATGGGCTATATATGTAGGACCATGAATTAAACTGAGACTCAAAAGTCTGGGTGAAACCTGGCCTGTTGGGAAGATAATCGGTCCTCACACCAGGATACACAGTGTCCTGTCGTTTCCCAAGGATCTTCTTGGGCCTAGTGCAGTGCAGGGCACAGTCTTAGTCAGTGCCTGCCAGACGAGTGATGGCACCGGTAATGAATGCATTGTGGATTTGGTGTGAGTGGAGCCCAGTTAGCCTTAGAGGAATTGCTCTTCTAGAGAGGAAAAGGCCTGACTGGCTGTGGGAAGCCCTACATGGGCTCCTTGGGAAAGTGACCCAGTGTCCCACTGTGCCTCACAGTTACCTCTCCCTGCCCAGAAGGAGAGGAAGATTCCATTTCAGGGTCCGGCTAAGTGAGATGGAATGGGATGCCTTTGGCAGGGACAGGGGACTCTGGGGAGACAGTATGAGTAGATTCCTTTAGTCCTCCCATGCCCTCACCACAAGGGCAGGTAAGTTAGCCCCAAAGGGGGCTAGTGGGCACAAGTTGGGATGGAGTCTCTGGGACATGTGGTCATCAACCCCTGCTAGCTCCTGCTGGCCTGGCTGGAGAAAGGTCTGGTAGAAGCTGTGTCTTCCAGCAGGGCCTTGACTTGGTGGTGATGAGGGGTGATCACCGTCTATCCCTGTACTGGGTATCCAAGTCGGTTCTTCTGTGACAGCTGGTGTGAGTTCCCCAGAGGGCCAGAAACATTTTTTTTTCCTGGAACTGGTACTGCCAGAAGTTGGGACTGACGGTCCACAAAGATGTGGGGATGGGTGGTCTTGGCCAGTCACTGGGAAGACATGCGTCAGTTCCCACTCCTGTTCCTGAACAATATTGACTAGCAGCAGTGTACGCTCCAGGGCCCTAAATGCCAGGATTAGCAAGGTGTGTGGGTCGTGCCAGGCCTGTGGTCCCAGAGGAAAAAGAAGGGAGGTTGTGCTTGGCTACCCCAATTCCAGTTAGAATACAGTAGCTGGTCCCCTCTCCTCCCTCTTTGCCCCCTTTGTCATGCCTTCTGGAGCCCCACAGACACTGTCCCCTTAAGTTATTCCTCTCCTCTAGAATTTCCATTTCATCTCCTTTTTTACAGATGGAAACTAAGCCTCAGAAAAATTAGATATCTTTCAAAGTCACACAGCTAGTAAGAGACCAAGCCAGGATTTGAACCTGGAGAGTCTGTTTTCAGAATTGTGCTCGCTTCACCCTGCCAGCCTGTCTGTATAGGTCTCCATAGCAACAAGGAAGAAACACCGGTGACATTTCCTGACCTGGTTCTGTGGACTCTGACTATCTATCTTTTTCCAGTCTCTGTGGAGCCATGGAAACCAAAGGCTGGGTGGTACCCAGCTCCTGGATCCTTCGATGTGGCTCAGGAGTCAGGAAGCTGGAGGTTTGGGTGTGAGTGCAGGGGCATGATATGGTAACCCCATGAAAGACAATTTGCTACTCAACTGAGCAGCTGCTACTCAATAGAGACAAAAACCGTCCCTTATGATTGTCCCTTGGCTGAAATGTCAGTCATCTGCCTTCTTAAGCCGATCACTATACTCCTTCCCCTTTGCCCCTTGACAGCATAAACTATTATCCTCACCCCACCATTTCCCTGGTGAACGTAAGGGGTCACGATCCCAGCTGTCGTTCCCACCATACCCCGTGCTCTGCAGAGCTGGAGTCTTCAGACTGCCAGAAGGGAAGGTGGGGGCAGAGCCAGGCAGCTAGGGAAGGTGACAGCAATGCGTCACCCTGTCCCCAGCTATGCTTGTGTGCACAGGGCCCACAGAGTATTCGCTGTCTGATCTCATTGGACACAAGGGGACATGAGGACCAAGAACAGATGCCTAAACTCAGGAACCGGGGACTTGTTGCCACACTGCCTCAGGCCCTCCCTGCAGATGCCTAGGCTGGGCATCTGAGGGTTAGGATCACTCCTTCATGGGCAGGATTCTTGTCTACTCAGAGCCTCTGACATGACTCATGATATGAGAAAAGTAGGTACCCTTAAAAGGATGCAAGAGGCTTTGGATGAACACAGCTCAGCTGACATCCGCCCCACCTCCATCTAACACTCTCCCTGGGTGAGGTCCAAGTGAAGTTCTGCTTGCAGGACACCAGGAGCCTTCCGCCCCACCTTGGCAGAACAGACAGACATGCTGGGTGGAGAGAGGATGTCTGGGAATGGAGACCATCCCACAGAGATGGGGCCGCTTGACTTTGTACCTTCAGCCCCGTGTCGGTGCCTGACACGTGAGGGAGCTGGGAGCTGGGAATGTTTTCAAGTGATGGGTGAAGCTGGGAAGGACCGTGGGCATCTCACCTGCGAGAGATGGCTCAGAGGGGTAGAGCAGCCTCCAGCCTCAGGAAGTTGTGCGGCAACAGCACTTAAACCGATTTTAATCACCGATTTTATCGTCCTTTCTTCTCGGAGACCTGAGGAGAGGATAAGAAGCCGCCTGTTCTGCTCCAAATCTGTAGATTCCACAGCTGGGTGTGTGCAGTGGGGAACAGGGTGTGGGTCTCTGCAGGCTCAGGCACCTTCTGTCTCCATTGTCCCAACTCTAGCTGCTTGTTCCTGGTCCCCAGCCAGTGTGGAGGGAGGAGCTGGCCAGGGGATATCCTCAATCAGTTTCTAGCATTGGCCTGGTTCCTCCTGAGTGCTGCTAGCTTCTCACAAAGATGACTGTGTGCTGGAGCAGTGAGGGCTTCTCTAAACTCTAGGCCATTCATCATCGGGGTCCAAGAGGGCTCTGTGGGAAGTCTGGAGGAAGTGTGGAAAACCAACAAACCAATTTCCCCACTCAGCCGCCGCTGGTGGCCACAAGTAAACAGGCACCTCTGGGGCCAGCCTGGACTGTTGGAAGGTTACTCCTGCCCCTCCCTGCCCTGCCATACTTACCCCCTTGACTTCTGAAGCTTTAAAAGCCAGGGAGCACATCTTGGCCAGGCCTGTCCTGTGCTGCTGGACTAGACGCTGGTGGCTGGGATCAGGCAGAACTTGAGTGAGAAAGGATAGCCTGGGGCTGCAGCTCAATTCTATCTGGGTGAGTACGCTGTCTGTAGGAAGACTGGTACCTCCTTGGCGGGTGGAGAATGGCGGCTTTGGGGCATCTTTCACATTGCTCCATGGTGGGTGGACCAAAGTTATTCTCGGGTCACATCTCTCCAAGGTGGGGCTCACTTGTGAAAAGACCGTGAGAGGCCATGTACTCACTTCCTTTGTATATGTCCTGGATTGACCATACTGTCCCAGAATTGGGTCTGCTGGGGGTGGGCGGGTGGTGAGGGGTCCCCCATGTCCTCACAGAGTGCAAGCCCTAAATGGACCTTCTGTGTCTTGGAGATGGGTCTCTGGCTCTCTGAGGGCAGCTGCAACTTATTAATAAACTGAAAGTTCATACACCTGCAGAAATGGAGGTGGGCTCTAGGTGAGGGCAGCTTCCTAGTGCTCAGGATCTTCAACTCAGGACCAAAAAGGGTCCCAGAGCCTTCTCATGTGCGGCAGTGTGAGCTTAGTCTATAAACCCAACACTTCCAGAGTCTGGGAGAGGGGCATTGCCTGAGGATGCTCAGTACGGCCGCCACCAGACTGCTGGAGAAGGGAGTCAGGGGGTGTGTTCCATATTCTGTAGACTTTTCCTCCTTTTGTGTTGGGAGTGGAACCCAGAGCCTTACAGGCCTGCTGGGCAAGCTCTACCCAGTGATCTCCTCCAGACTCATCCTGCAGAGTTGGCGGGGAGAAAGGGCTGGTAGGCCCCCAAACCATGTATAGTATGTTCACACTGGGCAAAAATTCATGCACACATGCATGCACACTCAGGCTTGCCCCCACATACAAAATATTAGGTAAATACAAAACACATAGATATTCTCCATAAATATTTGTAGGCACAAATGTCTACAAACCCAGACCCACAAACTCAGTGCCATGTTCACTGAAAAGGCAAGCTATGTGATATTTAAGAACACTTTGGGCTAGCTATCAAACCCTTTCAGGGCCTTTCTTTCTTGGTCTATAAGACGGAACTGGGGGGCTGGAGAGATGGCTCAGAGGTTAAGAGCACTGGCTGCTCTCCCAAAGGTCCTGAGTTCAGTTCCCAGCAACCACATGGTGGCTCACAACTCTTTTTTAGCATTTATTTATTTATTTTTGATTTTCGAGACAGGGTTTCTCCTTGGCTTTTGGTTCCTGTCCTGGAACTAGCTCTTGTAGACCAGGCTGGCCTCAAACTCACAGAGATCTGCCTGCCTCTGCCTCCTGAGTGTTGGGATTAAAGGCGTGCGCCACCACCGCCCGGCTGGCTCACAACTCTTTATAACAAGATCTGATGCCCTCTTCTGGTCTGCAGGCATACATAAAGGCAGAACACTGTATATATAATAAATAAATAAATCTTTAAAAAAAAAAAAGAAGGGACTGGGAACAGTGTGGCCGACTGTTGTGAGTCCCAGTGTATATGAAGGTTAGAAATGGACACAGTGAATGCTAGATGTGTGTTGTTACTGGAATCTTCCTGGCACACCCTATGCCAACTGTTTATAGAACTGAGGGTGTAGGTCATCTCAGGGATACCCGCATGTCAATGAACGGATCAATATGCTCTACTGGATGACCCCTGAGGTTCCAGGATGGGCGCACCTCCTTGCGCTAGACGCTCAACTAGAATTTATTAGGAAGACTACCTTGTCTTCCCATGGGCAGCTCAAACAATGCAAAAGTGAACTCCTCCAAGAGTTAGCGGAATTCCTTCAGCGGCAGTTTAAAAATGGGGTTGCATGGAGTTTCCAGTTTAGCAAGGGAAGTCTGCAAGGCCAGAGCAGGTGGGACTGCAGCCCCTGTTCCCACTGATCTGATCTACGCAGGGAACTTCTGAGCACAGTTCTGGGTCATAAGAAGGCTCACAGTTGGATATAGTGGGACATGTCTGTAATCCCAGCACTCTGGAGGAAAACACAGGAGAAACCCTGGAGATAGAGATAGATAGATGGATAGACGGATAGACGGATAGACAGACAGACAGATACATACATACATACATACATACATACATACATACATACATACACACACATAAAGAGAGAGAGATCACAGGTCCACAGTTTAGATGTTGCCCGAGCCTCCGCAGGATGATGGGCTTTTGCTATGTACCTAGTGTTCATACAGGCCACAACCAGATGCCTGTACCAGCTCCACTCTACCTGTGAGCTGCCCCCCCCCATACACTCTCCTCCCTGCTTCCCTGTCTCCCTTCCTCTCCAGCTGCCTCACCATCTGCAGGATCCTGGAAAGTGCTAGTAGGCCTGAGCCAAAGCAGTGTTAGCTGAGGAAACATTTTGCAAATAAATGCTCCGCGCCCCTGCAGCTGCGACTGCGCTAATTTTCAGGAAAGAATTTCACAGCTCAAAGCACAGCTCCACGGGCTGGCTGGGCTGGCTGTGGTCTTCAGCTCCCCTCTGGAGACAGCCGGAGGCCTGAGTGCTAAGGGCAGATGCCCAAGTCTGAAGAAACTCCGAGAAGCCATGTGTCCGAAGAGCAAGATCATTTCCTCAGAGAATGAATGGACCTCCTCTGGCCCGTTTGCAAATGCTAACTCCCCATGTGGCTAATTCCTTTTGCACCTTGCTTTGATGTCGGAGGGCAGGGTCCACAGGAACTGGAAGCTGCAACAGTTGGTACGTCCGCACCATACCAGATCCTTCTCATAGGCCCTCACTGGCTTCCCACTGAGCTGGTCACTGACACCACCGCGGTCTTCAGTCTGTGCCATCCATGTCCATGGCTGGCAAGCTGGCAGATCTTTACCCTACCATGACATCATTGATGTTTATTTGTCCTGATGTGGCTGTATCCAGAGGAAGGAGCTGGAATGTGCCTAAGGCTCCATCAAAGGAACTGACTCCAGGGGGGTGGTGTCACATGTCACTGACTCCCTGAGTCTGACCCGGCATCCACTGGATGACCCCATTGTAGATCAAACAGCATCTATATCAGGCCTAGCATCTGCACCGGGAGGAGAGGACAGGCCAAGGCCTCCGTGTACCCAGGGTCTTTCCAATAACGCAGAGTCCTGGGTGGCTTCCAAACTTGTGATCTGTGGAACATTCCTGCTTCTGTCTGTACTTGATCTCCTGTCTAGAGTTCCAAACTCCCCTCATTTCCTGGGCACACAGCCTTTTTGGTTGTTCAGGACACCCCATTCCAACTCTCCTTCCCCTTGGCATGCATACCACTCTCTCATGGGAGCCTGGCTGGGTAGCCCCCAGCACAGAGCCTGCGAGTCCGCGCTGTCCCACAGCATGGGTGGCTGTTAGTTTTGTGGCCAGTGGTCTCAGTTGGTTAGTGACTCTGATGGCAGGATGCCTTATTCGTCTGTGTCCCCTTGCTTGTTTTGAAACAGTCTCACTGTGAAGCCCTAGCCAGGCTAGAAGCCTTCTATTGTAGACCAACCTGGCCTCTGACATATGGCCATCCTCCTGCCTCTGCCTTATAAGTGCTGAGGTTATAGGTATGCGCTTCCCTGCCTGGGTGTGCATTTTTGAAAGCAGTAGAAAGTAAACAACTGAATTTGTATCTCAGCTGCCCTTAGATGTCATAATTGGCACAACATACTTTGTTGTATACCACATACTTGACGCCCCCACAAAGCCCTGTTCAACCTATCAAGACTGGAAGCAGTGTCCCCTTTCTTAGGCGAGCCAACCCCAGGGCAGAGAGAGGCAGAGTAACCTGCCTGAGGACTCAGAGACAGTCCTGACTCCCTGGGTTTATCTGTGTAGGTCTCTCCTCACAGTGGAGGTTGGAGAGGCTGGCTGAGGAGCCTGAGGCTGTGCCCAGGACCAGGGTATAGAGGCTATAGCTGTGAGTCCCCACAGCAGGGAGGGTGGAAGGTGACAAGGGAGAGAAGCCAGGACAACTCAGAGGGCAGGATGGCCTGCAGACCACGGAATAAAGCTCGCTATTCATAGCCCAGGACGAGCCATTGAGTCATTGGGTGGAAAACCTGACATCACTATGTCGCTCTGTCTGCTGCCCACCTGTCTGCCTGCCCTTCCTGGGTCCCGGAGACCTCAGTGCCCGTAGTCCTATGGGGGGGGGTCCACCCCCAGCTGTCAGGGCCACAACCTGCCTTGCGTTCCCCTTATTCGACTCTGTCTCCCACATCCCCACCTTTCCTCCTGTGCTGTGAGGCGTTTAGGCCAGCATCGTGGTACCTAACTTCTGTGTTGAATTTTTAGTCTCTTTTCCTTGAGGAAGGTGCTTGGTCTCCTATTAGAGTTGATGCTTGATTTTTTGCTTTTTTGGAGACACCAGGCTGGCCTCAAACACTCTATAGCCAAAAATGGCCTTGGATTTCTCACTCCATCTCCCAAATGCTGGGATTACAAGTATGGGTCGTCATACCTGGGTTTCTGGGTTGCTGGGTATTGAACCCAGGACCTTGTGCACGCCACTTGTATCTCCCTACCTACTGAAGTACACCTGCAGCCTAGGAGTTGGTGTTCAGAAAGTGAAGCTGGTGGGGCTTGTGCCCACCTAAGCTGTGCCCCAGATGGGAGCGAGAAGCTGATAATCAAGCTCCTGCTTCCAAGGATGCAGCTGAGTGGCGGAGAGACCTTTGCTTGAGCATCTTTGGCCAACTGCTCTATGTGCCTCAACCTAGCAGCATTTTACGGATGCCAACAATGAGACCCAGGGCAGCTCCCATGTCTGGATGGGTCACTGTACTCTTTCCTAGAGACTGTGGACCCAGGCAGGAAGTGGCACAGAGCAGTGGCTTCTCTGGTTATGGGAACTCTGTGGATTTGAGAGTTGGGCGACAGGATTGCTTAAACCATTGCTGATCCTCCTCTCCATGCGTCAGAGGGGCTCCTGTCCAGGGTTTGGTGGGTCAGACCTGGAAAAAGAATGTGAGTCAGGCTGGGGCGGGGTGCCAGCTTCCTCTGCCCAGGCGGTGGGTGCAGGATGCCAGGCTGCCACAGCTGTTGCTGCAACTCAAAGCTCTGTTCCTGTTGCCTTCAGCCAGAAGCTAGGTGAAGGGGTCTGTGCCAGCTC
The DNA here is from genome assembly GCF_037038515.1 of Microtus pennsylvanicus. Classification (NCBI taxonomy): domain Eukaryota; kingdom Metazoa; phylum Chordata; class Mammalia; order Rodentia; family Cricetidae; genus Microtus; species Microtus pennsylvanicus. The sequence goes on from NW_027461013.1 coordinate 57,754, forward strand.
CATACAGAATGGCACCATAACACCCTCCAACCACCTTGCAGGGGAGACCCTGTTAGCCTGGTTTCCCTACTGAGAACACCGAGGCAGGGAGAGCTGAAAGGAGGAGGGAGAAGGAGACTTGAGTCCCCTTTCTGTATACACAAGGACAGAGGGTCATTTTCTTCCTGGAGGCAGGGACCAACAGGACCCCCTGACAAAGGGCAGTGATGGGCTATTTGGTCCTCTCTCCCGATACCTGATTCTTTTGTCGCTGATATGTGTGTGTGAGTCCAGAGAGCACCGATTAGGATTCCCAGTGAACACAAGCAGAAGTACGGGAATAGAGGTGGAGACGGAGATGGTTTATTAAAAAAGAGGAGGTACTGGGTGGTGACAGTGTAGGCCTTTAATCTCAGCACTCAGAAGGCAGAGGTAGGACCATGTCTGAGTTTGAGGCCAGCCTGGGCTACAGAGAGAGTTCCAAGACAGCCAGCGCTACACAGTGAAACCCTGTCTTAAAAAACAAATAGGAATAGAGAGAGAGAGAGAGGAAGTGGGCCAGAGAGCTGGGAAAGTTTAGAAGCTCAGCGTATTGGGACCCTTGGCTTGTAAGGGCCAAACTGTGGGTGCCCAGTTAGCAACGATCAGAGATGTCATAAGAATGACAGAGTGGGACTCTGCAGCACCCCCATGCTAACTCTGCTCCCAATTATTTTTTCCAGGTTGTACCTCAGTTTACCTAATAAAACAAGAAGCCCAAGGGAGTAGAATTTGAGTTGCCTTCAAAGTAGATAGGTAGACGGGGCTGGGGACTTGGGCCTGCATAACATGTGTAGGACCCTAAGTTTAATCCCAACATGACCAAAAACTAAAATAAAATTGGAAAACTGAAAACAGAACAAAACCCTGATATTATTGGTCACCCGTGCAGACTGTCCTGAATGCCCCAGCCAGGCACAGGAATGGGAAGTCACCTTGTGACCTTTTCAGCGTCATACCAGGGACAACTGTTCCTTGTCATGAAATTTAAAAGAGAAAACAATGAAATGAAAAGCTACAAGGGAGATGACACACCTCCCTAGAGTAAAACCTTCCTGTTTCACAGCCTTTCTTGTTTTTTAAATGAGCCCAGGCTAGCCTCAAATACCTTGAAGCCAAAGATGACCTTGAACTCTTGACCCTCCTGCAGCCACCACCAAAGTGCTGAGGGTCACAGGCCTCTCCCACCATGCCCAGCTCTCCGAAAAGCCATTTAAATAGGCCCTGAATTTATGAGGAGATAGAGCAGAATGAACACCAGCAAGAAATATGAGGGGGCATGGAAACTGGCCCCTCCCCATACCTAATAAGAGCTCCAGAAATTCCAGAGTGATGACTGAGCAGAGCCAGAGAGGAGGGGAGACTCAGGCTTGGGTGGTTTTACCACCTCTAATTCCAAGGGGACTAGTGGCAGGAGAGGGTGGCTCCAAGAGAGGCTCCTGACAGCCCAATTCTTGGTGAGGTTGGGAAGGGGGACATTTCCCAGAAACCCCTAAAGAAGAATTACTGGAATTGCACCAATTTCACAGAGCTGGAGTTGAGGTACAGTGACCTGGCCACTGAAGAGGTTGGGACACCACAAAAGTCTTTGGGCATGCAGACCTCTGGGTGAGCATGCAGTGGTCCCGTGCTACATTCTGGGTAGTTATAGTCAGGCCCTTTGTGAAGGCAATTTGTACCCAAGCCCTTCTGTGAAGAAATGGAGTCAGGGCCAGATTAGCAGGCTGGCCTGGGTGGAGAAGGGATCTGCCCCAGGTATCTGTGGGAACCCCGAAAGCTACAAAGTGCTTCAGGATGGCGTTTAATGGCTCAGAGGGCAAAAATTCATGTAGTCTAAACCTGACAACCTGAGTTGGATCCTTGGACCCATAGCTGCAGGAGAGAACCAACTTCCAAAAGTTTTCCTGATTTACAAACACACACACACACACACACACACACACACACACACGCACGCACGCACGCACATGTGTAAATAAAACAAAAATTAAAATGCTATAGGAAAATGGCAACTCGTCCCCACAAGGCAAATGAGAGCCTTTCTCTTGCCCCTGAGAAAGGTACATTCAAACATAGGTGTCCTGTTGCATCCAGGAGAGGGAAACATAAAAATTAACATGAAGAATCCAGTTAGCAAAAAGTCTGGGAGCCCCACCCTACCAAGGCTACCTGCAAAGGCAATGTTTAGGAAAAGCAGACAGTCTGCGCACGTGGGGTAAGGTCGGTTGACATGGACATTGCCGCCTACAACAGACAAAAAAGGAAGGCGTCCACAGAATAAGACCTTGGCACCCTTCAAGCTCAGCTGTGGGCTTCTAACCTAGAGGAGCAGGCTTCCCAGTGGGGTGGCCTGGTTCTCTGCTAGGTCACTCTGGCTACGGATGACCTCATCCCCCACAGCTTTCCTGGTAGTGCCTGGGTAACCAGGCGGCTGTCCTCTCTTGACATTTAAAAGGGTTCTGTTCTAGGAACCCCAGCTCGGCCATCATCAGTCCTCAGGGCCTTGGCCAGAGTTTTGCCCCCCCCCTCTTTTTTGATGTTTAAGTTTGCTTTATTGTGTGTGATAAAAATAACAGGCAAAATGTCATTTCTATATTTGAACAGTTCTACAAATTGCCACTTGGAGAAATGAAAACAAACAGGTATCCATCCACAAAGGCAGGAAAGGAAACAAATGGGGAGATTTTAAGGAACTGTTTCTCTTCACCTCCATGGGCGGAAAGCTGGTCTGCCTCTCAGTCAGCAAGTGCCTCTTGCCTGGGCTCTTGAGTTTGGGGAATGGGTCTTCAAAAATTCCTCAAGTTGTTTCATCTATGTAGCTCTTTGGACATGTTCTTCTTTATGGCAAGCTGCCAGGTGCAAGATAATATTTCTCATTCGACTCTTCACACAGGGTCGTCCATAGATGGTGATTTCAGCTACGTTCCCAGGGTCGACAATGTCCACTCTCAGCAAAGCCTGGCTTAACCACTCTATTTCTGTTGCCCCCCCTTTTTTTGCATGTGGCTGAAGCTTCAGAGTTCTGAGGTGAGCTCCCTAAAGTTTAAGGGGCAGTCTATGGGGTAGGGAAGGCACCACGGAGCCTTTAGAGGTGGCCTGTGGGGGGGTGGACACTGTCCAGTGGGGCCAAATCAAGAGCATTCAAGGCACAGGGAAGTGATGTTTGGGTCCTCCCCAGGCTGTCCCCCTCCTCTGTGTCTGATCTTGGGGGTGGAGTGTCTAGGAGGAATCTAACAACATACTAGACACATTTTGTCTCCCTGCTTCCTTCTTTGCTTCTGCCTTTACTTATTACATGTACGGTCTGTGCGGCGTCACCTCTAAGAGTGAAAATGACTAGCACAGAGGACACGGAGATAAACATGTCAGGGAGGAATGTCCAGCCAGAGCCAGGGGACCTTACCCTTCATGGTCTGGCCTGGATTCTAAGCTAGGTGACCTTGGCCATATCGCTTAACTTCTCTGGACCAACATTTCTCGTTGTTGTGGGAGGGGTCCAGCCGTCTATCCACACACTGTGACAATTCGTCAGTGCAAAAGGATTGAAGGTAACAGTGGGTGTGGGGGGGGACTTCCTGCTAGTCCCTGGGGGTATTGACTAAGACTATGGAACTAGATAGGGGATGGCTCTGAAGATGTGTAGGGCTTGGGCTCAGCTTTAAGGGGTGCACACACCCTGGCTTAATAGCTGCCTGCTCGCCTTTGGGGACAGCTTCCCTTCATCTGCACCTCTTTACAAAGGTTTTAAGAGAGGCTATTTTATTCGTTTTATCATGATGGCAGATACCTAGCCCATAGTTCAAGAGCAATAGATAGAAACCAGTATAATGTACCACATGGCTGATGAACCATTCGGTCCAGCACCAGCAACCTGCTCAACGGCAGGAGGTGGAGGACAGAAAGGTTTCCCTGCATGAGGAAAAGTATGTTTGTTTGTTTTTCGAGACAGGGTTTCTCTGTAGCTTTGGAGCCTCTCCTGGAACTAGCTCTTGTAGACCAGGTTGGCCTCGAACTCACAGAGATCCACCTGCCTCTGCCTCCCGAGTGCTGGGATTAAAGGCGTGTGCCACCACTGTCCAGCATTTTTGAGGTTTTTTAACTGAACCCTCAGCACAGACACGCATAACTGAAACGGACGTTTTAGGGACCCTGTGTGCATCCTTACAACACAGGAGGCACTCTGGTGTCTTCTGTTTTATACAATATTGTTCTGTGGAGGAAGGAGAAAAAGGAGGACACAGGCTTGCCTGACTTGTTAAATAGATTGAGCATCCTTCAGCTTGAGAAATGACCCTAGCAGGAGAGAGCAGGAAACAGTATCTTGATTGTTAGTGTATTTCGGACCCTCCTCCGACCCATGGGAGCAGCCTGCCAGATTCCACCTCCAGAATTCTGCTGGTGACCCTGGCCCGGCCCAGAGATTTGCACACCACAGAGTGTGGCACTGGGGTGACACTGTGACCACAGCCTGGCAGCCTCTTTGAGACGTTTTGTTCTGTAGCTCAGGGTGGCTTGGAACTTACTCTACATGTCTAACCTAGGCTGGTCTCCCATCTTGGCCTTGCAGTCGTGTGCCACCGTATCCAGCTCTCTCCTGGACTGCTTTGAGCCAGCAGTCTCCCTTGGGTTTGCTTTACGGAGCAGCTAAGAATGGACGTTGGTTAGCACAAGAGGGAAA
>NW_027461014.1:0-61588 GCF_037038515.1 Microtus pennsylvanicus
CAGAAAAGCAACTAATAAACTCTGTGAGCTTGAAATGGATATCATGACTAGATACCTGAGCCTAGGACCTCTGCCTGAGAGGTCTCAGTAGTGGGAAATAGATGATATGTAACCCCTGCCTCACCGCCTTGTTGCCGTTGTTTGATTTTTGAGACAGGGTGTCACTCTGTAGCTCAGATTAGCCAAGAGTTCATTATGTATTACCTGCTGGTTTTGAACTTGCTATGGTCCAGGCTCAGCCTCGCAAGTTCTGGAACTACAGGTATGTGTCATCATGCCTATAATTTTAAAAAGATTGTCATGCAGTTAAGTGTGCATGGGTACAGAAGTATGTGGATCTCCACGCCTTACCTATTTATTGTGTCCCTTTGTAGGAAAGGGTTACTTATCTCTATTATGGAATTCTTTGAGAGGATGCTTTGGTTTGTTTAGACTCATTTGGTGAGGGTTGTGGGTGGGTAGGACTAAGACAAAAATCCACTCACCACTGATATCCAGGAGATGCTACATTGACTGATAGAATGTAGTATCATTTTAAGGTGGGAATTTAGTGTTTCAGAACGAAGTTCCAGCTATTTCTAGAGCTCTGCCAAAGATTGTTCTACAAGAATCAGATAAAGAAGACAACGTGATTTTGCCTAAAGTATTGGCAGAAGTGAACAAAACGTTTGGCTGCTGGGCTGGAGAGATGGCTCAGTCGTTTAAGGCTGGGCTGGCAACCAAAAACATCAGAAGGTTTGGCTGCTAAACAGGGAATGTGAGAAAGGACATCGTGTGAGAAGTTACTCCAGTATGGTTAGCACTTCTGTAGGGCTGCATCCACGTCTCTCATGGTAGCTTCTGGTCAGCAGACAGACAGTTAGGCAAAGGGGAGACTGTGGACTAACACAACTTCCAGGAAACAATGTTTCATATCTTACAGTGGTAACTTGGTGGGAGTGGTAGTCACAGCTTGACTTTTGCAGTCTAATTGTTTTTCAGATTTCTCTTTTGGTTAACGCTAATCTAGGAAACACAGAGAAGAGAATTCTAGGTGGTTTCTAGTCTAGCATTGCTAATAGTCATCAGGGGCAACCAAGGCTCTGCTTCAGCTTACCGTTCGTGCACCAGAATCATGTACAGTTTCTCTTCTGCTTACTTAGTATATTGATCAGGCTAAGTCAGGGAAGTAGAGCCTTTGTATATATGTCACGGCTATGGGGGCAGAGTTCCTAGTAATCTGCATTTATAGGGTGCCATATATATGTAGTTCAAAGTTTGTGGTCTCCCAGTGGAGTGCAGTGCAAGCTTGCTGTTTGTTGTGGATGTAGCTTCTTGGGACTCTAGAAAGTTCTAGTGACTGTTCTAATGCCATGATAAAATACTATGACCAAAGCAGTTTATAGGAGGAAAGGTTTCATCTGTCATGTGACAGCATGGGTGGCGGGGAGAGACCCACACACATACCCATTCATGCCTGAGGCAGGACAAGGCAGGAAGAGTGGCCCCATGCCATGCCTGGGTAACACAGGAGAGCTGGCCCTGAAGGTGTAGGCCTGGGAGATCTGACCCTGAGGATGGGAAAGCAGGAGAGCTGGCCCCGCCCCTTGCTCACTGCTGCAAGGGGTGAACTGCCAGGGCAATGCAGGAGAGCTCATTCTGGTGGTGAGGACAAGGGAGAGCTGGCAGGCTGATCAACCCAGCAACCCAGGCCCAGAACCAGGGTTATGAGTTGGCCCACCCCAACATCCTCCCTGACTGATCCGCTGGAGCATGTGAAGGGGTTGGTCCTGAAGACCCAAAGCTGCAGGATCTCCAAGACACAGGGCAAGAGCAGAATAACCAAGAGGAGCTCCAGAGAGGGCCCAGCATCAATGGTGTAGCAGAAATAAGAGCCTTGGAACCAGACCAGCGACTCTTTGCAATGAAAATTTGCAAGTAAAGATATGTGGATAAAAATGTTCACTCAGTGACTCATTGTGCCATCCTACAGCTTCCAGAATGAGATTGTTTTTTTTCTCTTTCTCTTGAACTTTGTTTTATTTTATTTTGGGGGGAAGGCTGTAAGGGATAGGGGAATGAATGGGGTGGAGATCCATGATATGAAAGACATAACCAATAAATAAAAGGAAGTAGGAAAAAGAAGAAAAGAGAAAAGAAGGAAGGGTTTATGATTCCAGAAGGATGGAAAACATGGCAGCAGGCAGGCAGATATGGCATTGGAGCAGTAGCTGAGGGCTCACATCTGCATCCACAAACTGGAAACATTGGGAACTACCCCATCCCCAGTGATATCTTCCAGGAAGGCCATACCTCCTAATCCTCCTCAAACAGCCGTTACCTGGGGACCAAGTATTCAAATGCTAGAGACTTATGGGGGACATCATTTCCAAGTCACCACACTTTCCTTACTATCCAACTTATTTTTGCTCTATAACCAAGAAACAATAGTAGAGGATCAGTTGGATGGTTCTAACAGGAAATGGAAGATCAAGAATGAGTTGGCACTAGACTTCTCAAGAACCACCTAGAATCTGGAGTGTGATCTAAATATACTTTCACAACTCTGAGGATTACTTTCTGCTGGTCACAGATAGAGAACTGGATGAAGGGGCTGGAGAGATGGCTCAGTGGTTAAGAGAACTGATATTTCTTGCAGAGGACCTGAGTTCAGCTCTCTGAAGTCACGTGGTGCCTGGCAACCAATTGTAATTCCAGCTCCAGGGTAGCCAACATCTTCTGACTTCCACGGACACGTGATACACACATATACATGTAGGCAAAGCATAAACTGAATCTTTTTTTTAAATATTTATTTATTTATTTATTATGTATACAATATTCTGTCTGTGTGTATGTCTGCAGGCCAGAAGAGGACACCAGACCTCATTACAGATGGTTGTGAGCCACCATGTGGTTGCTGGGAATTGAACTCAGGACCTTTGGAAGAGCAGGCAGTGCTCTTAACCACTGAGCCATCTCTCCAGCCCCCATAAACTGAATTTTAAAAACACTTAGATGAAATATAATGAATAATTGTTTTCAGATAATTGCTAACAGGAAGCATGGTTTGGGGATAGTAAGCATCACAAACCACATGACGCAAATCCTGTAAGGTTTTGCGATGTTCAGCTCAAAAGATCAATTTTCCTTTGGAAGTGTTGTCTTAGAATTGTGCATTCCATCAGTGACAGGGTCATCAATGCTGTCTATGATATTGAAAGTGATGGTTTTACCAAAAGCATGCAGTAGCCTTAAAGAGCCTTCACTCCCTGGTTGACATTGTTGGGGTTCTCTCTCTCTCTTTTTTTTTTTTTTTACGTAAATTAACCCATTTATTTAGTTGGCTGTGCACTGTTGTAGTAGGCTTGGGTATCAAATGGTAGCACTTTTACTGGTCTTTCAGTTCCTTCAGTCTTCTGATGGCAGACTTCACTGTGACGGCAGAAGTCGTGTTGTAGGTCCAGGCCCCGCCAGCCACTGTCTTCATGCAGGAGCCACAGTGCCAGATGCCAGCGGCTCGTCTCTTCATCTTGGTCTTGCCACAGAAGAAGTATGTGTACTTGGTGTGCTGGCTGATTTCAATTTTCTTCACCATTTTCCGGAGGGAGGCACCGTAGCGGGTCCCGTATTTCCCGACGATCCCGACCTTCTTGGTGCGTTTAGCCACGTCGCCGGAACCTAAGCCAAGCACAGAGAGCTGGGGTTCAAGCTTCCTTATGGCGGGGCCTTATTTCCGGAGACTTGATGAACTGGTTAGAATACAGTTTTAGCTGTGTTGTGGAACACTGTCCACTGGTCATTAACATGGCGGTTGCCCTTTCGAAACCAGAACATCTGTGATTATTCAGATGAGACCTCATAAATTAAGGTTCCATTAATTAAAGAGTCGATTAATGGTCCCTTGTGAAGGGTTGGTAGGGCTCAGAAGGTTCTGTCTCTCTCTGAGGATACGTAATGGCAATGGTTTGCTGGGGCAGCGTCCCTTCCATTACCAATGTTCTAAGTAACCCCAGTTAAAGTCAGAGGATCACAAAGCCGGACGGGTGGAGTCATGTATCTGGCCTGTCATCAGTGTCCTAACTAGGGTGGGTATTGCTCGTTTTTTTGATAATTGTTCACATGTTCGTAGGGAAAGTTAATGAGGTGAGCTGCCATAACAGACAAAATGTCAGAGATTTAAATAAAAGAAAGGTTAGCTATTCTCGCATAACAGTGCAGTAGGAGACTGCAGTGACGGCTGTAGTGTCGGCGACCTGGGCTCTTCAGAGTATATTCCAGGTTCATGATGTGGTTAACTTCTGGTTCCAGATTCCACCAACATGTCTTCGTTAGGAAAGAAGGTCACGCGCCGACGCAGGCGGATCTCTGAAATCGAGGCCAATTTTCTTACAAAATGGAGACCAACACAATTAGTTTCTGCTACAGGCCCGTCTCACCGAAGGAATCTCTGTCATAAAAACAAAGCCTAAAAAAACGAATCCAAAGAGCAAAAAAACGGTGGTTAAAGTCGTAGCGAGAGAAGGAAGGGCAAGGGAAATCGAGTTTCCTAACTAGGAAACTGGGTTTAGCCTCTGGCGCCAGTGCAATAGGTAATCCTTTGCCTTTATGATCCTACTGCAGAGCTTGCTGCTCTCTGCGGTCCGCAAACCTGTCTTTCTTGCTCTCCCCAGGCAGCAGCTGCCTGACTTCGTGACCCTTTCAAACTGATTCCTCGGGGCAGGCAAAGTAATTGAGCGTCCGTCCCAATACAGAGGTGTTTACAGGTGAGATTTGCTTTAAAATACCCAGCAAGAAAGTAAAAGGGGCACGGATGCACCCGATTGGCTAGCGGTGGATCTGTGGCCGCCCAGTGTGGGCTCTAAGCCAGCTTTTTCAGCGCGGGGAGACGCGGTCGTGGGAGAACCGTGGTCGGCTCCCCCCGGGTCCTAACGCGCGCCCGCTCTCCGCTGGCCGGGTCTGGAGCCGCTCCGTCTGGGATCCGCTCCCTCCGCGACCCACTCATCCGGGGGCGGAGCTTAGGACCCGAGGCTCCTGATTGGCCGTATCCCGGACGCTCCCCTTCCCCGCCCCTTGACGGGGGTGAGAGGTCAGCGGCCGGCCGGTGTGCAGGGTCGACAATGGCGGGGCTGTGGGTCGGGACGGTGGCGGCCGGGCGACATTGGCGGCGGCCCCCGCAGCAACTGCTGTGGATGCTGAAGGTGAGCAACGCCGGGCTTGCCTGCAACGGCCTGGCTGCCCCGGGTTCCCAGGCGGCACCCGCGGTGCATCCCGGCTGCCCCAGGCCGCATATCCCGAGCCGGCTGTGCTCACATTCCGTCCTGGCAGGGGCATCCCTGGGAGAAGGCTCGCGCCCCAGGGCTCTAGCCTGAGCTCTTCCGGGCGGGCACGGGCCTTCCAATGGAGAGAAACCCTCTGCGGGTGCTGGGGTCCCAGCGCCTGGCGGAGCTGGCTTCTCCCAGCTTTCCAGACAGCTTGTAAGAGTTCTACAGTTCACGTGCTCCTTTGCTGACTTTGCAGCGACTTTGAAGGATTGCTGTGTGAATATGGATTGCTATGTGAATAGTTAAAAGACTGCGAGTTTGTACAAAGGTTTGAAAGAAAAAGAAAATTGTTCTAAGTCAGGATTGTTAAGAGTCCACAAGTGTGAGCCGAAAGCCTGTTTAAACTGTATGGCACCACTTTATACTGCGTGGGAAACGCACCTTCTGCATTTATTTCTCTTCCTTGGCAGTGCTTACTTAGCCTGGTTAGAAACATACTTCACCGCCAGTCACCCTGGGTGTCATGGTAACATTTTGGCCCACAGATTGGAGTTTGTGTGAGCCTCCTTTCTCCTTACTCATGGAATATGTTGTCACTTGCCGCACTGACTTACTTAAGTTTTAAAGTGGATTTACTGTTCCTTGAGCAAAGGGTGAAAACCCTTTGAGAGCTGTTGTTGTGTGCCTATTAAGCTTCCCTGTCTTTTCTGATGTATATCGTTCAGTCAGTTGCGAAGTGTTGTGCGTCTGTAATCACGTCATTGGAAAGGCTGCGGTAGGATTGGGAGTTCACCACCATGCTAGGTTATGTAGAAGAAACCTGTGTCAAATCTTTCTCTACCTCCCCGGGGCGGTATAAAATCTCTATAATGTTTGGTTTATGGTTATTTTGAAATTTGAGTTGGAAGACCCTTCAGAAATGATCTGCCTCATATTTTTTGTTGTTTGTTTGTTTTTGTTTTTGATTTAGATGGAAGTCTCTCTGTACAGCCCTGGCTGTTCTGTAATGCTCTGTGTACACCAGACTGACCTCAGACTCACAGAGATCCACCTGCCGTTCGCCTCTGGGTGCTGTGTGTACTTCCATAGCCAAGCTCATTTCATTCTCTTTAAGGAAGTGGAAACAGGTCCATTAGGCATCGTGAGCTGAAGGATAGTTTCTGACGTATTAGCCTCAGAATGTTGGCTCTCACTGTTCCGTGTGTTGCGCCACACAGCTTTTTTTTTTTTTTAATTTTTATCATCCTGTAATCAATCTATTTTTGCTCTTGCAAAATCTCTGACACTATGAAATGGTTTGTAGTGGAAAGGTAGGGACTTTGGACTCATACTTTGAATACTTATTCTTTTGTGGGATTTGTTTTCTTGAGGCAGGGTCTCAGTTAGCCTAGGTTGGCCTCAGATTTGCTGTGTCGTGGGGGAGGCCTTGGTCTCCTGTTCCCACTCTCTAAGTGCTGGTCTTATAGGTGTGCACCATCACACCAGGTTTGGATACTGTATATTAGATGTATGCCTTTTCAGAGAGTTTTGTAAAACAGTCTTTATTGGGAGCTGGAGAGATGGCTCAGTGGTTAAGAGCATTGACTGCTCTTCCAGAGGACCTAAGTTCAACTCCCAGGACCCACATGGCAGCTCACAACTGTCTGTAACTCAATTTCCAGGGGATCCAACATCCTCGCATAGACATACATTCAGGCAAAACACAAATTCACTTAAAAATAAAAATAAATTACAAAAATCTTTATTGACTGTCTCCTGTGTAGATGAGTACAGTTCCCAGTGTTTACAAATTTCTCTAGTAATGAGACAATAAAACCTTATTGAGAAGTTTTGGTGCTGAGAAAAAATAAAATAGACTGAGTTGACCAAGTCAAGGATATTTAGACCTGTGTAATGTACACCACTATTCTGGATTGATTCATTCTCTCCTCATATTAGGCGTATAATGCCACTTGTGGAGAAGATGGACTCAAGGCCCACAGAGTCACATGACTTGCCCAGGAATCCAGCTCTCTGCCTGGTACATTTAGGTAGAGCTGCATCATTGACCTAGATTCCAAGAAACAGTCAATACTATTAATAGTATTTCTTTGAGTATATTGTGCTAGTTAAGTTAAACAACAGCTCCCTTTGTAAATAGAGATTTCAGCAAGAGTCAGTTAGGTGGCTTAGTGGTTAAGAGTGCTTGCTACAAAGCCCTGATGACCTTGGCTCATACTTGGAACTCACCTGAAGGTGGAAGGAGAGAACCAACTCCCCAAAGTTGTGTTCTCACCTCCGTCATACTCACACCTGTAATAAAGCAATAATAAAAGAATTTTACAACTGGCCCTTGAGAGATGGCTCAGCCCTTCAGAGCATTTCCAGAGAACCCAGATTTAATCCCCCAAATTCACATGGCAGCTCTAAACCATTTAGAGTTCTGGCCTTTGAAGGCACCAGACATGCATGTGACGCACAGACACGCGTGTAAATAAAACACTCATACACATAACATAAAAATAAAATGCTTAAAAAAGTATACAAGTTTGAAGGATGAGGTGGTCTTTTTTCTAGGAAAAGGAAAACAACAGTGTTGTGAGAGCCTGTGTCCAGAGGGAAGTCCACTGAGGGAGCGGCAGAGCCTAGGGGGTGCTGGGGTGCACTGAGGGAGCGGCAGAGCCTAGGGGGTGCTGGGGTGCACTGAGGGAGCGGCAGAGCCTAGGGGGTGCTGGGGTCCACTGAGGGAGCCGCAGAGCCTAGGGGGTGCTGGAGTCCACTGAGGCTAGCGGCAGAGCCTAGGGGGTGCTGGAGTCCACTGAGGCTAGCGGCAGAGCCTAGGTGGTGCTGGGGAGGAATCAGACCATGTGAACTTGTTAACCAAGTTATGTTTGGGATTTCTTAGGGTAGTGTTAATCCCGTAGTGTTGCAAGATAGATGGAAGGACTGTGATATTTTAGATTCAGGCTAACAGAGGAAAGAGGCTTCATTACTTGATACCAGGTGCTATCTGTGTAATAAAGAAGCTTTCACTGTGTGTGTATGTGCATATGTGTGTTCATATATGTGGAGACCAGAGGTCACTGTCAGGTGTCTTCCTCAATCACTATCCATCCCCCCACCCTTTTATTTTTGAGACAGGATTTCCTACTGAATCTGGAGCTCTTTGGTTCAGTTAGACTGGCTAGTCACAAACCCTGAGGACTTTTGCTTCTGCGCTCTTAGAGCTGGGGATACAGGTGTATAGGCTTTTTAGGGTACCAGACTTCGGTCTCGCATGGCAAGCTCTTTCCTGACTGAGTCGTCTCCCTAGCTTGCTCTCTCCCTCTTTCTTTCTTTTTTTAATTTAAATTGCATTTATTTAGTGTGAGTGTGGGTGTGCTTACCACAGTGTAGACAACTTTCAGGAGCCAGTTTTCTCCCTCAATGCCATCAGGCTATATGCAGTGAGCATCTTTACCCTCTGAGCCAGCGCACCTGCCCCTGTAACATGAGGGCCTGCTTGTTGGGGTTTCTGTCCTGCCCGGTTCCCACAGTTGTTAGGTCCCAAAGAATCACACAGAAGGTCTACATAAGTTATAAAACTGATTGGCACATTAGCTCAGGCTTCATATTAGCTCGTATAACTTATATCAACCCATTATTGGGTCACATGGCTCAGTACCTTTTTCAGCGGGGCAGGTCACATCCTGCTTCTTCGGTGTCTGGACAGGACTAGGGGAAAGAGCTTGCTTCTTCCCAGAATACTCCTGTTCTCATTGTCCCACCTCTACTACCTGTCTGGTTTTCCCGCCTATACTTCCTGCCTGGCTACCAGCCAATCAGCGTTTATTTTAAACATGATTGACAGAATACAGACAATTCTCCCGTACCACTTGTCCCTTGTATTTTTACTGAAGGTGTGTACACTCTTTCATGAGTTTATCTGTACCAAGTGCATGCATGAGGTCTCAGAGGTCAGAGGGGATGCTGGAGCCCTGGGTACTGGAATTAGTTGTCAGCTGCCATGTGGAAGCTGGTGACAGAAAGAACCTGGATTCTCTATTAGAGCAATAAGTGCTCTTAACTACTAAGTCAAATCTTTAACCTCCCTGCTTTGAGATAGGATCTCCTATAGGCCAGGCTGGCCTTAACTCTCTATAGCTGAGGATGACCTTGAACCTCTGATGTTATTCTGCTTCTTGAATGCTGGAGTTAGTTTATATAGGATGGTTGACCCCAGCGCAGTATACATGCTAGGCATGCACTTGACCAACGGGCTGTATCTTGGATGCACATGTGTTTGTTTTTAAATGAAGACAGAGTTTCTCTGTGTAGTCCTGGAACTTGCTCTGTAGACCAAGCTGGCCTCGAACTCAGAGATCTACCTGTCTCTGTCCCCGAGTGTTGTAATTAAAGGTGTGCACCCCATTGCCCATTTTTTTTGTTTTGTTTTTGCTTTTAATTTTATGTTCTTTTAGCGTATCAGCTGAGGCTGCTTCTTGTGAATGTTGTCACTTAGCACAGTGCCGTAGAAGGTGCCGAGTGTGGGTTGGCACAGTGCTGCCACAACCCCTCTGACTCCTCCCTGCCTTCTCTCCGTGCTCCTTTATGTAAACTTGAACTGTATCCCACCACTCCGCTTGAAACTTTTCAAGACTTTTCCCCTCCCATCTGCCTTTCTACTTCTGTAAACCTTATGTAGGGAAGCAGAGAGCTTACTCTTGACTAGCCTAGGAAGCCCCTACTCGGGTAAGCCTGGAGTCTTGATTTTGCTGCAGAAAAGTATTTTAGACTGAACCAGACTGAAACACAGTTGGAATTTATTAAAAGACATTTTTAACCTATAGATTTAAGTATGGGAATTGAGGGGGGGTGGGGAGAGAGAGAGAGAGAGAGAGAGAGAGAGAGAGAGAGAGAGAGAGAGAGAGAGAGGAGTGTAGAGGTGTAGAGGTGTCCAGGTCTTCACAAGAACACAAGTGTGGGCTTTTATAAGGGAATTTGCAATTAAGTGTCATTACAGCAATCATACCTTCTGCTTTTGTGGTTTCTGAAGTTGTATCTCAGAGTTGCTAAGGAACCTAAGTGAATTCTGGAATGGCATTTGGTCTTGTTTGAGATTTCCAGAAAATATCTGGGAAAGCAGTAAGGGCAAACTGGAAGGATATACAAGCATACAAGTGTAGGCCTTAAGTGTGGGTCATTTTTTTTTTTAATTCTTGTAGGAGCATGGGTGTGGAATATTTACTGGTACATGAACAATTTACCAGTGACTACAGTACTGAAGAAAAACCCTCTCTGTCTCCCTGTATCATTCAGGGTTTTGTAGAGAAACGGAACTGATAGAATCTGTCTGTCTGTGATATAGAGATGAATACTTTGTATGGGTCTTGGTTTATTTAAGGTCAATTTTGTTTTATGTATATTTCTGCCCTTGATTAAGGCATTGTGTTTGTGCAGTTCGTTTTAAAATGTAATGTATAATTGAGAAATACAGGTCAATAGATAATCATCTCTAATAGTCAAGCTTGTAATTATGTTAGTTTTTCTAGCTATATAGAGATATGTTTTAGATGCGTAGGTATTCTTCAGACCTTTCAAAAACTCACAGAATATGTTATTTAAAATGTTAGAACTTAGGACTTTCCATGACAATGAGGCACATCTGCTCCTGGTAGCACCAATCTACTTCAAGAGGATGATGGGTATCAAAGAGGCCCCTAATGGAGTTGGTTAGCCATTTTGCCAAGAAACCACTCTTGCCTGGACTGCTTTATGTTATGCTGTATGAACTGGACATGGAGGACCCACAGAGAAATGACTGCTGAACTTGCCTAAAGTGACAGTCCTTCAGGGTTCCTGCTTCATGAAAGAGTCTGCCAGACATTCTGTAGGACACACAGAAAAGTGACTGACAAACTACCAATACGAGTGGAACTGTCTTTGTAATTTCCTGCTTCATGGAAAAGTCTGATGGATACTATGGGCCTTACAGGCCGAAGATGGATGCCCCAACATTACAGAAGAACTTTGGGTGACTGTCCAGGCAGCATGATGTCTGTCAGTTCTGGAGATTTGGAAGTTGCTTACAATGCATGTCCTGTTAACTTAGATAATATTATATCCTTCTGGAGTCTTTGATGGAGTTAAAGAATATATAGTTATGATTTTTCTTAGTTATGATAAAAGATAAGTAGATATATAAATATTGTAACTATAATTCTTGCTTGATAACTGTTGTATGTAGTCTTGCTATGTTAAAGTTAAAACCTTTTTATTTAGACAGAAAAGGGGAGATGATGTAGGAAGTTCTTCTGTATATGTGTTACTTTTATTGGTTAATGACTAAAGAAACTTCAGGGCAGAATAGTACTGGCCAGGAAAACTAAGCCGAATGCTAGGAGAAAGTAGGAATAGTCAGTGAGATCCCATGTAGCCCCTGTAGGAGACAAACAGTAGACACCAGATAGAACCTTGTCATTAGACCACAACCATGTGGCAATATATGTTGCGGGAGGTCCTTCCACTCCTCCAGCCAATAGCCGCTGAGAGACCATGCCCCAGGGTCATGGGTTCGAGCCCCATGTTGGGCGCCGTTCTGTAGTAGGAGCTGCGGGCTGCGTTCCTACCGCCTGGCTCCTGGCCACCTGGCTAGCTTATGCCCCGAAATAATAACACACAAACTGTATTCATTTACACACTGCTTGGCCCATTAGCTCTAGCCTCTTACTGGCTCTCATATCTTGCTTTAACCAAGGTGCGCTTACCGGGAAGATTCTAGCCTACGTCCATCCTGGTTTGGAGGTTCATCATGTCTGCCCCAGAGAGGAGAGGAAATGGCATCTGAGCTCACTTCCTCTTCCTCACAGCATTCTGTTCTGTTTACTCCACCCACCTATGCTCTAACCTATCAGGGCCAAGCAGTTTATTAATTAACCAATGACCTTCCTCCATCAAATATACAGATTAATAAAAACGGATTAATTTAAGATATAAGAGCTAGCTAGCAATATGCCCAAGTGATTGGCCAAGCAGTGTTTTAATTAATACCGTCTGTGTGATTATTTCAGGTCTGGTCAGCCAGGAATAAACCAGCAGCTTCCACCTACCTGTCTGTTTTTCTACCTACCTACCCACGTAAAGGGGATTTATTAGGATGGCTTAAAGTCTGTGGTCCAGCTAGTTCAGTAATGGCTGTCTATCAAGAAGGTCCAAGAATCCAATAGTTCAGTCCATGAGGGTGATGGCTCATCTGGTCATCAGTATATACCAGAATCCCAAAGAAGTAGGCTGTAATGTGAAGGAATGAATTTGCCTGAGAGATCTAGAATAATCAGGGAAAGAGAGAGAGAGCTTCCTTTTTTATGACTTTTTTATAGACTGGCCCACATTAAAGGTACCCATTCCACTTGGGTTTTAGTTAATTTAATTACACTCCTCTAGTAACCTTCACCAGCCAATAGCTTCTCCTGGGGGCAGATGGGGGAGTGAGGTCTTCAGTGTCTCTCTTTTCGGGGATGTTGACTGCTAGATCTTGTGCAGGTAATCGTAGCTGCTATGAATTCATGATTGCCGTGGTGACACCATTTGTAGAAGACAGGGTTTCACATGCTGTTCTTCATTTTCCAGCTCTTACAGTCTTTCTCCTGCCTCTCTAGTGATGCTCTCTGAGTCTTTGAAGGGGTTGTAGAGATGTCCCATTCAGGACTGAGCACTCAGCAATCACTTGCTCTTACCACTGACCAGTTATGAACCTCTACAGTAACTGCAGCCCTTGAAATCCAGCTTCTCTGAGGCTGAGTGGCTTTAGTCTGTGGATGTGGACATAAACATCAAGAAGGCAGTTTGAAAGAGTTTCCATTTTTGAATTAAAATTATTATTTTATTTGATATGTATTGATGTTTTGCCTGTGTGTATGTCTGTGCACCATGTGTGTGCCTTATGACTATAAAGGTCAGAGAGGACATTGGATCCTCTGGAATTAGAGTTACAGGTGATTGTGGACTGCCATGTAGATAATTGGGAATTGAGTCCTGGGTCCTCCAGAAGAGCTCTGAGCTTTCCACACCAACAAGATGTCCACTTAGAAAAACAACAGTATTAGGTCCCCTCAGGGCCTATAACGTTCCCTGCTTTGTTATCATTCTCTCTATAAAAGGTGTATTATGTCTATGTGGGAAACCTTCACAGAAAATGTGGTTAATTGTGCTGGAATTATTGATTCTCGGCTGACAAGAGGTTTCAACCAGATTCCTAAGCTAGGAGCTACTTGTTCCCATGTCCACACCTTGAGAACTGTATTTCCATCCTGTCTCATATTGACTTCATGTTTAGTTTTTACTTATTTGTTTTGTAAATCAATTTTTAAAACACGTTATGTTTAAATACATTTTTTTGTACGTTCAGTGGCTAGAGGTGTTAGTTTTATGGTAATTGCAATGGTTTATTGAGCTTTTATATGCCTTAAGTGGTTTTCACTCCCTCTCTCATTCTGAGGCAAGTCTCTTGAAGACTAAGCTCCAACTCTCTTTATAGCTAAGTTTGCCCTCTGACTTCTTCTCCCCTTGCCTCCCCTTCTGGAGTGCTGGGATGACTAGTATGTCCACCACTTCTTGTTTTATGTGGTATTGGGTAACTAACCCAGTGGCTTGTGGTTGCTGGGCTAGCACTCCACCTGTGGTACATACCCAGCCCTTCATGTATTGTCTTAACCATGGAGCAGCTTGGTCAGAAATCCTGGCTTTACACGAGGAAACTGAGCTCGAGCAGTTAAGTAAATTCAGGACATAGTTGACTGGAGTAAACTCTGAACCTTGGACAGTGTGAGTGCAGAGCTTTGCTTTTCGAATAATAACTTGTTTGTCATCTGAATGAGTCTCATTGTATGATATGGTCACAGTTTGAAAACGTAGCCTGTGCTTTTAAAATGCACGGTTCACTTGTAAAGGGAGACGGATCTCAGTGAGTTCAAGAACATCCTTGTCTACAAAGCGAGTTCCAGGACTGTTACACAGAGAAACCCTGTCTCAAAAAACAAAACGAAACAAGACTTAAAATAGCTGGTGCTTTAGGATTGGCCAAAGGTAAATCTTTCTAATGTTTTGGTGAATTTCTGAGAGAATTCACTTTGGAAAAACATCTAAGCATATTTCAGAAGATAATTTCTAGTGTAATAAAATATTGATGGCATTTGTACATTTATTTATTTTTTCATTTCTTTTATTGAGACAGGGTTTCTCTGTGTAGCCTTGGCTACACAGTAGACCAGGCTGACCTTGAACTCAGAGATCCCCCCCCCACCCCTCTCTGCCTCCTGAGTCCTAGGATTAAAGGTATGAGCCACCATGCCCTGTAGGCTGGTCATTGTATATTTAAACTTCTACTTTTTGGCTACTGTTTGGTTCTTAAGTTCAAAACAGAAAAAACATGGCAATAGCCCTGTTCTAACTAAAAACATAGCTAGCCCTGTTCTAACTAAAAACATGGCTAGCCCTGTTCTAACTAAAAACATGGCTAGCCCTGTTCTAACTAAAAACATGGCTAGCCCTGTTCTAACTAAAAACATGGCAATAGCCCTGTTCTAACTAAAAACATGGCTAGCCCTGTTCTAACTAAAAACATGGCAATAGCCCTGTTCTAACTAAAAACATGGCTAGCCCTGTTCTAACTAAAAACATGGCAATAGCCCTGTTCTAACTAAAAACATGGCTAGCCCTGTTCTAACTAAAAACATGGCTAGCCCTGTTCTAACTAAAAACATGGCTAGCCCTGTTCTAACTAAAAACATGGCAATAACCCTGTTCTAACTAAAAAGGGAAACTGGTGACATTTCTGATCAAGAGAAAGGAAGAACCAATGTGTATGGGTGTTTTGCCCATATGTATGTGTGTGTACCATGTGTATGCAGTGCCTATGGAGGCCAGAAAAGCGTATCGGGTCCCCTGGAACTGAGATTACAGAGAGTGAGCTGCCATGTGGGTGCTGGGGATGAAACCCCAGTCTCTGGAAGAGCCTTTAACCACTGAGCCATCTTCCCAGCCCTTTTGTTTTTGTGTATGTATGTATGTATGTATGCGTGCGTGCGTGCATTTGTGTGTGTGTTGGTAAGTGAACAGGGGACAAGGATGTGAATGGAAATTTTGGAAAGAAAGCATGCTTAGACAGAATGCAGAGTTTCATGCTGGTATCAGTGGTCACAGGCTGACAAGGTGCAGTGTGTCAGTTAACTTAGACAGAATGCAGAGTTTCATGCTGGTATCAGTGGTTACAGGCTGACAAGGTGCAGTGTGTCAGTTAACTTAGACAGAATGCAGAGTTTCATGCTGGTATCAGTGGTTACAGGCTGACAAGGTGCAGTGTGTCAGTTAACTTAGACAGAATGCAGAGTTTCATGCTGGTGTCAGTGGTCACAGGCTGACAAGGTGCAGTGTGTCAGTTAACTTAGACAGAATGCAGAGTTTCATGCTGGTATCAGTGGTTACAGGCTGACAAGGTGCAGTGTGTCAGTTAACTTAGACAGAATGCAGAGTTTCATGCTGGTGTCAGTGGTTACAGGCTGACAAGGTGCAGTGTGTCAGTTAACTTAGACAGAATGCAGAGTTTCATGCTGGTATCAGTGGTCACAGGCTGACAAGGTGCAGTGTGTCAGTTAACTTAGACAGAATGCAGAGTTTCATGCTGGTGTCAGTGGTTACAGGCTGACAAGGTGCAGTGTGTCAGTTAACTTAGACAGAATGCAGAGTTTCATGCTGGTGTCAGTGGTTACAGCTGACAAGGTGCAGTGTGTCAGTTAACTTAGACAGAATGCAGAGTTTCATGCTGGTGTCAGTGGTTACAGCTGACAAGGTGCAGTGTGTCAGTTAACTTAGACAGAATGCAGAGTTTCATGCTGGTATCAGTGGTCACAGGCTGACAAGGTGCAGTGTGTCAGTTAACTTAGACAGAATGCAGAGTTTCATGCTGGTATCAGTGGTTACAGGCTGACAAGGTGCAGTGTGTCAGTTAACTTAGACAGAATGCAGAGTTTCATGCTGGTATCAGTGGTTACAGGCTGACAAGGTGCAGTGTGTCAGTTAACTTAGACAGAATGCAGAGTTTCATGCTGGTATCAGTGGTTACAGCTGACAAGGTGCAGTGTGTCAGTTAACTTAGACAGAATGCAGAGTTTCATGCTGGTATCAGTGGTTACAGCTGACAAGGTGCAGTGTGTCAGTTAACTTAGACAGAATGCAGAGTTTCATGCTGGTGTCAGTGGTTACAGCTGACAAGGTGCAGTGTGTCAGTTAACTCCTCAGCACCGATGAGTACCCAAGAGACGAAAAAGGAGAGCTGGGTTAGAGGTCCTTGTTCATGATTGTGTGGTTCTACTGCTCTGGGTCTCTAAGGTGAGGATGAGCATCACAGTGGGGAACATGAGCTGGGGCAGGGCAGTTATCTCATGATGGACAGGAGGCAGAGAGACAGGGAACTTCCCCTGGTGACCTTCCTTAGGTAGGCCCCATCTCTGGATCTGACTACTGATAATGCCAATGACGGCTTCTCCACAAGTGCCATCAAATTACGAAGCCATCGTTTGAGTCAGAGCTCTCATGATCCAATCATTCTCAAGACCCACCTCTGAATGTTGCTATACTGGGTACCAAGTCTTCAGTTTGTGACTCTTTTTGGGCATGCTTTCAGAACCAATTCTTTCTTTTTTTTTTTTCGAGACAGGGTTTCTCTGTGGTTTTGGAGCCTGTCCTGGAACTAGCTCTTGTAGACCAGGCTGGTCTCGAACTCACAGAGATCCACCTGCCTCTGCCTCCCGAGTGCTGGGATTAAAGGTGTGCGCCACCACCGCCCGGCTTCAGACCCAATTCTTAATACAAGGGAAGCACATTCAAGACCTAGTTCCTTACATCCATCCATCCATCCATCCATCCATCCATCCATCCATCCATCCATCCATCTATCCATCCATCCGCCATCGTACCTGTCTTTGCACTTAAAGAATATTTAAGAATATTTGTGAAGCATCTTTTGAGACTCAGGCATTGTGATACACACTGATAAGAACAGGGAGAAATTGGGGTTGCAGATGTGCTTAGTGGTTGAGAACATTTGTTGCTCTTGCTACCCACACGGTGACTCATAACACTCTGTAACTCCAGAGGGGATATAAAAATCTTTTGGCTTTTGTGGTCATTACTTGTATGTAGTGCACTTACATATATGCTTACACTCAAATAACCACAGAAAATAAGTCTTTAAAATATACAAAGACCAGGAAAAAGTAAAACATAGTGCATCACGGGCACAGAGAGATCAGGATTAAAAATAAAGGTTGGTGAAAGAATTTGTTAAGTTCTTTGGAAGGGACTTCACTGTTGAAGTCACCTTCTATAGTGTCAACAGTCAGTGGGCTTAGGTGTGGGTGCTTAGCTGCTCCAGCAGCATGATAAAGTGACATATACAAAATGACTCCTGCTTTGAAGATGTGGGAATAGTAGAAGCCTCATGCAGGCTTCACAAGGGGCTCCTCTTCCCTCCACAAGGATGTTTGTTAGTGGGCCTGATTCAGTGACCATTGCTGCTCTGCTTTAAGACAGGTTGTCTGCCTGACAGCATCTGCTTAACCTTACACTACCTTTGCTATTCATGCTTATAGCCAAGGAGAGGTGTTTCAAAATGTCTTATATAATCTTCCTTGTTGCACCTTTGGGAATTTCACCCTCCAGCACACTCTTCAATACATTGTTTACTTTGGTAAGCAAAAGACTATCACAATGATCTTCTCTTTGCACGTTGTTATTATATGAATAAATTTTCCAATTATTAAGTTGGCAACTGTTACACTATTATGGTAAACATTGATGGCCAACTTGATTGGATTAAGTCTGCACTTTATATCAATAAGCTTCATCTGAAGGAGAATCTGTATAGGAAGTAATGATAATGTTGGTTCTGGGTAAATGTTTCCTAAAGAGAAAGGGAAGACATTTTGCACACATGGCATTTGAACATGGAGATAACCCGTGCTAAGCAATGAGGTTTGTGAGGGAGGCCACACAGTCATCTCCTCTCTCGCCCATGATTTAACAGTGAGAGTCCTGCTGGGCTTTTGGTAGGACAGGCTCGTTACCTCAACTACTCAGGGAACTGAAGCAGGAGGATCACATTTCAGCCCAACCTGGGCAACTTAAGTAAAACATAAGAGAACTGGAGTGTACAGTGGTAGGGTGCTTGCCTAGCACGGACGGGATCCTGGGCTGCATCACCAGTTCCAAACAGACAAATAAATTAGAGTCAAGTGGATGGTTTCGAGCAATTTGGTTCACATTTTGAGAAGAGCGTGACTACTGTCTGGAGACTGTCTCAGTATGAGTTTGATGGGGAGAGTGGCAGCGAGGAAGCCAGCCTGTCAGGAGGCTGCTGAAGGTCAAGTCTAAGGTGTTGGTGACTTGCTTAGAGCAGTAACGGCAGAGTTTGTAAGTACAGTCCAGATTTGAAATATATGTTGGCCCTAAATTCAAAATTGATTGTGGCCTAGGATGGAATTACATATAAAGGGCTCCAAGAATGATTCTTTGGACATAAAGACACAGCACACACACACATATTGTACTGTATGATTTTGTTCATGGACTCGCGACAGACACCTCCCAGGAGCAGAACAGTAGTCTACTGGGAGAAGGCTTTGAGGACAGGATGTGGACAGTTCAGCTTTGTGTAGCTCTTACGCAGGTCATTGTAACTTCTGTGAATTCTTGGCCATGTCACACCCAGAACACAGCATTTCCCAATTCCGCCCAGTCCTCTGACTCTGAAATTCTTTCCACCTCTCTTCTGTAAGATTTCCCTGGACATTGGTGGGAATGATGCACATGTCCACTCAGCGCTGAGCACCCGGTAATCACAGCTGGACCACTTACGAGTCTCTGCAGTTAAGGCTGCCCACTTTGAGAGAGACAGTCCAGCCTGAAAGAGCCTGCTGCCCAGCCGATGACCTGAGTGAGGACTGGCTCCAGCACGGCCTACTCATAGCTTGTTTGTTTGTTGTTTTCTTTTTTTAAAAGAAGCTCCTCTGACCAAAGCTGGTAGTAGTACTAATATATGGACCTAAATATAATTATTTCTAAAATAATTGGAAGGCACCATGTTCTCTTAGAAAATAGCAACATAGCTTCCCCCACTATATGGCCTGTAATCTCTACCATCTGGGCTTTTGACCAGGTTGCAGTACCAGTTGTAAATTCTTTACTGTGGAGTGAGCTTCAGTCACCATTAGTCAGTGGTTAGTGTCCCCCCATCCCCAACAGACTTACCATGATTGCCCCAGGTAGTAAGACCTTGCCTGTCTGGTCTGCAGTGTGGTGCGCTGTATCCATAACTGAGTAAGACTTGGCCTTCCTTCTCCGGCATCCTACATTGTACCTTCTTAAACTATGAGAGCAAGCCAGTAAGGGAGGAAGCGTCTAGTTCAGTTCCAGCTCAATTTCTTTATGTCCTGTGGCCTGTGGTGTATTCAGCAATAGGATCTTACCATATAGTTCTAACGGGCAAACTAATAGCAGTGGCAATAACCTGTATTATTTTGGTTCTCAGAATACTTCCTAGCAAATAACTTGTAGCCTGCCCCTGGCACTTGTATTTTCATTTGATAACCTATGGCTTCTGGGAGCATCTTGATCTACCTCTTTGGAGTGTCTCATTCAAACTTAAGAAAAAGTGTGTGTGTGTGTGTGTGTGTGTGTGTGTGTGTGTGTGTGTAAGTATAGAGACTAGAGCACAACCTAGT
Source organism: Microtus pennsylvanicus (assembly GCF_037038515.1). Lineage (NCBI taxonomy): Eukaryota > Metazoa > Chordata > Mammalia > Rodentia > Cricetidae > Microtus > Microtus pennsylvanicus. The sequence goes on from NW_027461014.1 coordinate 19,979, forward strand.
GTGTCATGACAAGAATTTCATTGGTTTGAAGCTCGCTGGTGGCCAGACTTCAGTGGTTTTATCATACCTAGTTGTGGTTTTAATAAACCTAGTTATAAAAAGGAGAAAGGACAACTATGTCTCTCAGGTTAAAAATGACATTGATTTTTATAGTAGTCTTGAAAGAGAAGAAAGTAATAGACTAGATGGCTGTCCCCATCTATGAATAAGGAAACTTAATTTTTTAGAATAAACAGATCTTATTCTAAGCCCAGCATGGTGGTACTATTGCCTGTAAATTAGGCACCGGAGAGGCTAAGACAGGAGGATTGCTGTGAGTTCGAGGTCTGCTTGAACTGCATTGTAATGTTAGGGCAGTCAGGGCTACATAGCGAGAGTCTGTCTGGTGTCATCTCAGCATTGCCCAGGTGGAATACCCATGCAGCTTTGCAAATCGATACTGGGTTTTTCATACTGCTTTTAGTATGTCAACGAAACAACACCACCACCAAAACAAAACCCAAAAGGCAATGAGCAATTTAAGAGGTGACTTGTTATTGCTCTTCCTTCGTTCCTTCGTTCCTTCGTTCCTTCGTTCCTTCCTTCCTTCCTTCGTTCCTTCCTTCCTTCCTTCCTTCCTTCCTTCCTTCCTTTCTTCCTCCCCTTTCTTTTTTCTTTCTTTTTTAAAGGGGAGATATTTTACCTCTAGCTGGTTGCTGTGAACTTGGCACTGTTTGAAAAGTGTGGCTGTGTGAGAACAGTCTGTGGAGGTGGGATGGTGGGGATCTTTGGATATGAGCTGTAGGGCTTATCATGGATAGGTATGGTCAAGAGGATAGAACGGGAGGAAACATCAAGCCAGCAGCCAGCCCTGGCTGGAGACTGGCGTCTACTTTACCCTCAGGGATGCTTGTAGAGCAGTGGCTCTCAGGGTGGCACCCTGACTGGAAGCCTGTTGCAAGTCTCCTTCCGCAGCTCCCCAGACTTGCAGAGGCCAAGCATCTGGGATGACTCCAGCTGTCTCGTATTCAGCAATCCTTCCAGGTGATTCTGATACATTCTGCAGTTTGAGATCAGGGCTGTGAAGTTGTCCTACTGTGTAATGTAAAAGAAGTGGACTCAGTATTGACATTTAGAGCTGGGAAGGTGGCTTGGAATGTGTCTGCCGTTTGACACGAGAAACAGTCTTAGTCTCTCCGGCATCTGACACAGTATGCGACTATAACCCCAGTGCTGGGTGAGCAAAGCCAGACTAGCCATTCAGTGAGCCCTGGGTTCAGGGACATCCTCTGCCTTCCACATACATGCGCACACATATGTATGTGTATTTGCGTGCACATAAGTACATAAACATGTACACATTCACACAAAGGAAAAAGACCAATTTTTTATTTTTAAAACATTAAAAAATGAATACTAGGGTCTTTTTTTGTATTTCAATGGAAAATTAAAAGATTAAATGAAAGGTGAGGCAAATGGATCTCTGTGAGTCTGAGGCCAACATGGTGCACAGCAGCTCCAGCCTAGCCAGGGCCACAGAGTGAGGCTCTGGTCCCCCACCGAAAAAATACCAATGCAGCCATCTTTTTAACTTCAATTTCAATTGTGGAGACAGGTGTCACTCCCTCCTCCAAGGCAGAATTAGTGTCCCCAGCAGCTGAGAGGAGGAAGGCTGGTTTAGAGCAGTGGTTACCAATGGCTTTGGCAAACTTTTCTCCAAAATTATCTACACTGTGATTCATAAGCGTAGCAAAATTACAGTTATGAGGTAGCAATGAAAATAATTTTGTGGTTGGGGCTCACCACAACACAAGGAACCGTATTAAAAGGTTGCAGCATTAGGAAGGTTGAGAACCTTTGACTCAGAGACTGTAAAGGGCTGGACAGCACATGATTGGTCCTTACAAGGGTACAAAGAGATCAGAACAGTGGAAAAGTAGCTAACTTGTGAACGTCAGATGCCTGTGGGTTAAGTTCTGTGTAAGAACTAAGTCTAGAGCGCTTCATATTGTGGCAGTTAGAACTGTCTTTCAGAAACGTGGCCGCTTCCCTTTCAAATCCTGACTTCCAGAAAGATAAAATAGTTTATCCTTACTCATTTCGGGCCTGGAGCAAAAGCTTAGTCAAAAGAATGGCCTCCTGTGATTTTATCAGGCAGTTGTCTTCAAGGTCAAGTGTGTAATTTATTCTGACTGTATCTGGATGCAGGCTAACGCCCCCAGGCCCATTTCACAAGCTCAGGATACAGCAGGTGGCTGGCTGCCACATCAGATAGTATGGCCCTGTGGATGTGTCACTGGACTGATTCTACCTGGAGGTATGGGAACTGACTCTTGAATGCTGGGTGAGTAGTCTTCCTGCAGATTTGGGAGGCAGGAACTTTCAGGATTGGGAATAGCTGTGGGGGCTGGAGGGATGGCTCAGTGGTTAAGGGCACTTACTGCTTCTGCAAAGGATGGGGTTTGGTCGCAGGACCCACTCACAACCATCTGTAACTCTAGTGTCAGGGAACCTGACACCTCTTCTGAAGTTTGAAGGCTCCTGCACACACATGGTACCTATCTATGCATAAACACAGATCCATAAAATTAAATAAACATTTAAAAAAGTGACCATGATGAGGTAGCATGTGTGAGTTCGCAATGCCACAGTAGCCAGGGCATGCTTGGTGAGGAGGGTCTGCGTTGACCTTGGCTGTATGCCTACAGGTGGCATAGGAGGGATGGCATTACCATTACCTACCCGTGTCTAAGAGGGTAGATAAAGCTTTTGAGTTGGAGTATATTTGGGGCTCCATCAAGTATATAATTTCCTCACGTTCTAGCTTAGTGTGGAGGCAGAGCCAGAGGATCTCAAGACTTGACTGTCTTCAAGTGTGAGCTGTTCTGCTCAGGATGGGTACTGAGGTGAGCCGTCAGGGTGTGTCTGAAGGAAGAGCTGTGTGTGTCAACAGAGTCCAGTCTCCATTTAGAGAGGTGGATCTCTCAGAAGGCCATGGGGTCTGTGGAAATGCTGAAGTCAGTCCTTATAGGAGAGGACCTTCCTTCACCAAGACACGAAGACATGAAGCATCAGCTTGTGTTTCTTGTCCCGGCAAGGTGCCTTTGTTTCTTTGAGTTAGCTTGTCTCCAGAACTGTTTTAGTTTTGTGTGCTGTGTACCTGAGTGCTGGGGCAGGGATTTTACATGGTTTTGGTCAGGGTAGGACGAATGTGGGAACTGTTCTTCAGGATGATTGCACGTTTTACTCACAGGGAGACACAGCTCCAACCCAAAAAAGGATCTTTATTTTCCTGCTTTCTGTCTGTAACTTGCTGTAACCTGTCTAAAGGCATCAGGTAAACATGCTCTTATTTAGTGCTCTTAGCAGGAATACCTTGGTTTGCACATGATGACATTTCCTTTGCACCTGAGAAATGTCAGGGTTGAGATTTGTTCCTGTGTTGGAATCTGAGTCTAGGTGGTAGTTGATCAATGAGTAACATTACTCTCCTGGCAGTTCTTAGGTGGCTTAATATGGTTCTTTGCGGACAAAGCGGGCACTTTGAGTTTTTGCGTGTTATCTTACCTTTGGGGCACACTTGACAGCCTGTGAAGACTCATCTGACCTTTGTAGCAAGTCTCTTGGGGTCTAGGGAGATAGTGTGACTTACATTTTATGGGTGGAAATTCAGGCCCATAGGAGTGCATTGTTCCGTGTCTTATACTTCCAAAGCAGTAGAACCCATCAGCTCATGCCTTGCCTGATGGTCATGCCACATCTGTGACCATACTGTTAGCAGGCATTGGTTTCTTCCCTAGGAAGGAAGAATACAGTGACCCTTCCTTTCCGAGGAGAGAGACTGATGGCAATGCCACCTGGGAACACCTCAATCTTCCTTTTTTGGTTTGTGCTAGTTCTCAGTTGTTTAAAAGTTTTTCCTCAAAACTTTCATTTTGTGTGGTACTGGATATTGAACCTAGGCCCTGTGTGTAGTTTGGCTCTTCGCTTTCAAACTTTATGAAGGCCTTTCTTGCTGGAGGTGAACGAGCAGATCCAACCAGTTCAGACCAGCAGTTTCAGACTGAATGGGAAGGCTGGCACACTTAGCCTCTTGTTTTTCCTGGGTAGTTCTGTCACCTTAAATGATTTCAGTCTCTAGGTACTGACTACCCAGAGGCATCCATGGTTTTTCAAATGCTGGGCTGCACTGTTGTGACTCCACATGTCTACAAAGTGTATTTTCTCTCTGTGTATCCATCTCATACAAAACTGGCAAAGTACAGCCTCTTAGATCTTTTAGCCAAGCGCTTTCAGGGCATGAAGACTCCACAACCATGGTGCTCACTCACCCATTCTGTTACGTTTCTTCTATTAGTTCATGAGTGACTTGTATTAGATTTGGTTAATTCTTGAACTGTGTGGTGTAGGTGTTTTTTAACTCTAGTTTTACATTATTGATCTTTTCTTGAGAGTAAATACATAATACACAGATTTAGCTGGCTCAAACATTCTTCAGAGATTAGCTGCTTAGAGGTTTCTGGAGTGTTCTCTTTTCTCTAGCCAAGTTTAGCCAAGTCCATTGTTCTTGCACCCATGGAGTGTGGTGCACCTGAGGTTTTTATTCAGAGAGTTGCCTAGAATAATGCATGTTCACATTTTCAAAATTATAAAAGCTCTTCTGCATTTTCTGTTTGTTTCCTGTCATAGAGGCTCAATACTGACAGCGCTTCCACCATCTTGGCTGTTGTGTTGTTAGAATAAACTGTGTGTTTTCTGTAACTCCTGGTGGCTCTTGTGTGCAGGGACTAAGTTCTTATTTTGAATAATAGCAGTTCTGGTCAGTGCAGAGCCTTGGGGGGAAATCAGCTGGGCTCTTGTTTTCTAACTGAGAGAGAAGCGTTCGTTGTGAGGTGGAGCTTGTGCTGGTCCTCAGGCGCTGTCATTCCTCTCCTGTGTGGAAAGCTGCATTCTTCCCCCAAATGCAAGCGTCAGTTTGCATTTGTCATTGCTGTTGTTCCTTGTCCCAGAGAGCTTTTGTTTTAAAGAAAAATGGATATTTAGATTGTATCATTTAATTACTTTGCTTGGCCACAGTTTACTTTCTTAATATCAACAGCCGTAACCAATTCTGGGAACTGATACATGTGCCCAAAATTAATGCTTTAGGGTTTCAGAGAAAAGTGTTTTTCATAATCAGTATGCTAGTCGGGTTGATAAGCTGGTTTTATTCAAATTCACACAGGCGTCACTATAATATGTCCATTACTTCAACTTTCTTTCCTGATGATTTTCTTCTTTTGCAGTTAATACATAGATTTAGTCTGTTGTACGTAGCTTCTAGAGAGTTCCCCACTGTATGACTGCACTACATTTTATCATCGACTTCATAAGCAGCAAACTTTTTTTGTCTATTCATGCTGCACTGAACAGACTGGCATAACCTCCCATGTAAGCATGCCAGTTAGCTAAGTATTCTGGAATCTAGAAATTCTTTCTTACTGCAAGGTCTTAAAAACTATCCTCTTAGTAAATCCTCGTCAAAGCTTTGCTTTTTGCAAAGACATTTGGAATTTATAAGAAAGTATCATCATTTATTCACAGTCTCTTAAGTGAAGTAACTGTGATACTGAGAATGTCTGTGAATCTCTTGAAAAAAATCTCATTTGATTTCTCTCATCAGAAATGAAGTGTACCAATTAATATCATTATGTTGTGTGCTTTGGATTGAAACCTGGCCCTCATGAATGCCAGGCACCTGTGGGTGCCAAGTAGCCTAGGAGCTGCATCTATAACCCCAATACACTTGATTTCAGTGACTAAGATACATGTGGTTTTTGCCTTACATAAAAGAGATTTTGGAAGATGGAATAATAGCACTTATATCCTTGGGTCACCATCAGTCATCTGATTGGACTTAAGACCCACTCAGTAGGAGAGGACCCATGGTGTCTAGCACTGTGAACTCAGAAATTACGTGTAGCTAGTGAGGTCATGGGTTTTAGGGGCTCCACCTGCCTCCACCTTGTGCCCCCATGCCTGGGTAAAATAGCATTACTTTGAACAGAGTAGGTTGGCACAGTGCTGCAGGAGACCACTGTGTGGCTGTAATATTAGGAGAGCTGGTCAGCATGCCAGCTCTTCTGTCCACGGGTGAAGCTGTAAGGGCTGCTGTGTAGCTCACTGTATATGTGACCCAGCAGACATGGAGAAATGCCCAGCTAGCTTCTGCATTTGAGCTTTGTTTTTAGTTTTTTTTTTTTACAGTTTGTTTGCACAGTGAGCCCCTTTCTCAAGCAAAAATCCCCAAACCAAACCCAAACCAACAATAAGGACATCCAGTCAGAGACATAGTCAGATCCCATCCCATATGTGTCACAATTTTCATTATTTATTTTCTTGATGTCTTAAGGCATTAAGATACACTTTCTCCATAAATAAAATAAACTAGAAGTGAACTTCATTATTTTCAGACTTTTATCCATCAGATCCCTGTGTGCTGGAAAAAAGTAATGACTCAGCAAATAAAAAGGGAACTTTTTTAAAGTTACTAGTCACTGTTAGAATTGAGAAATCAAAGCACCTTAAAGCCACAGTATGTTAGCTGGACGCCCTTCCTCTGAAATGTACACCTGCTACACCCTTCAGAGGCTGCCTCTGGTGTGTCACCCCAGCTCTGGTGGGTCACGCCCCTCTCTGATGGGTCACGCCCCTCTCTGATGGGTCATCCCCCCCTGGTGGGTCATCCCCCCTCTGGTGGGTCACGCCCTGCTCTGATGGGTCACCCCCATCTGGTGTGTGCTCCTCACTCTGCCCCCACCTCTGTTTCCATGTTTTCGTCTCACACCTTTGGTTCCTCTCACATGTCAAAGGGATGAGTCTTCAGTTATGGTTTCCCTTTGATTGATAACCAAGTTATGCTCTTAGCATTGTATATGTAGACTGAAAATTTTAGGTAGAAGCAAACTTAAAGAAGTATTCTGAAAAAAGGTAAAACCCACAAGAATTTAATTGCTTTCACTTTTTTCTATTTTTTAATAGCGTGCACCTGTCTATTCACAGCAGTACCTCGTGGTGTCAAGAAGCCTCAGTTCTGCGGGACATGACCCTCAAGAAAAAGTGAGTATTTTATGAACACTCTCAAGAGTTAAGTTAGAATAGTTTTACTTTCTTGTTGCCGCATCGTGTTCAGTGGACGGATTGAATTTTATTGATGTTGTAATTGTAACATGAATGGTATGCTTGTTTGTGTTTCTGTCCTGCCTGGTTCCCACAACTGTTTAGCCCCAAAGAAAATCACACATAGGTCTCCATAAATTATAAGCTGATTGGCCCATTAGCACTAGCCTCTCAGTGGCTAACTCTCACATCTTGATTAACCCATTATTCTGATCTATGTTAGCCATGTGCCTCAGTACCTTTTTTCAGTGGAAGAATGCCTTTGGGGCAGGGACCAGGGTGTATCTTCAGTGCTTTAGAATTTCTGAGGGGCTGGAGCACCTGTTGCTATTGCACAGGACCCGAGTTCAGTTTCCCACATCCCGGAACCATCTGTGACTCCACTTGCAGGGGATCTGAAACCCTCCTCTGACCTCTACAGGTACCAGTCCCACACATGCATGTACATACATATGCACTCAGAGAAAACATTCATACACATAAAATACATAAATTAAAAAAAGGTTTTGAGGCATCTATGTGTGTAATTTAAAAGAAAATTTATGGCTGGAAGATTGATGTGCTGATCCATATTGAATTTGTACAGTTTATGAATATAGAAGACATGCCAAATGCAAATATTGATTTTCACACAGTTTTCTTACTGCTTAGACAGTTTGGCGTGAGTGCTGTAGGAATGAGTACTGTAAGGGTCTGAGGAAATGCTGAAGGGGACCGAGACCCCAGACTCAAACAGTATGTAAAAGCAAAGGGCGTTTATTAATATTCTAGCATTTGCAGGGCCGTTCACCTGTGCAAAATGGTGACGACCCTGAGATGAGTGTGCAGGCTCCTTTCAGACACAGCGAGGGACAGTCAGGTCATCTCATACGTAGTTAGTTAAGCCAGCAGCAGTTACATTAGTATATTTTTAATTCATTGAGCTTTAGTCTTTATCATTTTGAGACATGCTTGCACAAGCTTGGGCAAGTCTGAACATGACTCACAGGGGGCTGCTGGATTTGTCCATGAGACACTGTGAGGCTGGCTTAGGCTTTCTGTGTTTTTCTCCCTAGACCCAGAATGGAAGGGCAATGTGGATAAACAGCCCTTTGTTGGGAGACACACTTGCTTTGCCCTTCTCAGAGACCTAAAACCTAAATTCCGTTGTGAGGGAGGGAGAGTTTAACCCCTTCTATAGCAGTCACTAGCGCTAACCCTCTTTGAGTGTGTGCTTACTACCTTCAGGCTTCAGTGGGAGGTGCTTCCATGATCTTTGCTCTGCTTCCTGGGAATCCAGGGTAGGAGAACATGCAGAATTGTTGGTTTTCATCCTGGGCAACTCCAGACTGACTTAGAGTCACTGTGGAACAGGAAGTAAGAGGGACTTTTACTGTGTCTTTATGATTTGATAATACTTTATACTGCATATTTGTGCCAACGGTTGCTTAGCTTGTAACTAACAGCAGTGATCCAACACTTCTACCAGATGCAGTCTGTGTAATGCTGGTTAAAACTTGACTGTTTCAAGAGCACCACATTTCTTAGGAAATACGTACTGTTTAACAGGAATTTATTGTGACCGTTTGAACAAGGAAAGGTAGATGACCTCACACTATGAGGCCTCGGTGAGTGGATTCTGTGATCAAGACTGGCTCAGGTTTCATTAAGTTAAGAGTTTACCAGTTTAGCAGCAAGGATGGTCTCAGGCTGCCTAGGAGACTAAGCCGTGTGTGTTAAATCAAGACTTCTGAAGTTTTTCCAGTTTGGAGATTTTAGGCTTTCCAAATGTAGGCTAAAACAGTGTCTTTCCTAAGATACAAGAATACACTCTATTTTATTTTTATTTTATGTGTATGAGTGTTTACGTGCATGTGTGTATGTGTACCTTGTGCCTGGTGCCCAAGGAAGTCAGAAAAGGGTGTTGGGTCCCCTGGCACTGGAGTTATGGATGGTTGGGAGCTGTCATGTGGGTGCTGAGAACTGAGGCTGGGTCCTCTGTAAAAACAGCAAGTGCTGAGAGTTGAATCCAGAACTTTGTAATATAGTAGGCATGTTTCTCTGTGGCAACCAGTATAGTTTGGTTATTTAAATAATTTAACCTAGTCAATTAATGCTTTAACCAAGTTATTATTGGGCCAGAGCCTACCAGATTGCTGTGGGACAATGGACTGTACCCTGTCACTTGTATTTTAAAGAAATGCCGATTGGCCAGTAGCCAAGCAGGAAGTATAGGCGGGACGACCAGGCAGGAAGTAGAGGCAGGGTGACCAGGCAGGAAGTATAGGCAGGGCAATGAGAATTCTGGGAAGAGAAAAGATTCAGTCTGCAGTTATCATTCAGATACAGAGGAAGCAAGATGTGACTGCCTCGCCGAAAAAGGTACCAAGCCATGTTGCTAACACAGACAAGTATTATGGGCTAATATAAGTTATAAGAGTTAATAAGAAGCCTGAACTGATAGGCCAATCAGTTTATAATTATTGTAGACCTCTGTGTGATTATTTGGAACTGAACGGCTGTGGGACCTGGTGGGACAGAAAACTCAGTCAACACCAGATGAATTTAATTGATTTCTGGTTGTAAATGAACATATTATTTATAGTGTTTAGTATTACTCTAGAGAGTAATTGTGTACTAGAAACATACATTTATTGTTAATTGTGGGAAAATCTTGTTTTTTTTTAAAGTAAGAGTAACAGTTTTCTTTTTTGTCTCTTGTCAGACTTTTGATAAAATTCTCATTGCTAACAGAGGAGAAATTGCATGTAGGGTGAGTAAAATTTGAATTATTTTTTATTTTTCTCTGAAATGGATTAAAGCCCCTTTGCATCTAGATCTTGGTTAACTTATGATGTGTTTTGACTAGGTTATTAAAACTTGCAAGAAGATGGGCATCAAGACAGTTGCCATTCACAGTGATGTTGACGCCAGTTCTGTGAGTATATTTTTACTTAGTTTCAGGCAGGACTTAATTTGGTTCCATCAGGCTAGAAATGAAAGGATATTTACTTTATTTTTCCTTCACTTGCAAAAGGTGTATTCCATTTTAAAAACTATTTAGTTATTCCCTGTCAACACAAACACAATGGAAGTATTATAATGTCTTAACTGTCCCTGCCCCCCTCAAGCTGCAGACCAAGGTGGCCAGGCTTACTGCTGGTCAGCAAATAGATTAAAACCAAGCACAAGACAGTTGGCAGATGGATGGGCTGTTTGCACAGTGCCCATTTATGAACATCTCCCAGCATAGTTCCAGGATCGCTGAGGGAATGCTGTCATTGTCTAATCTTTCCTAAAGGCACTAATGCGTTCAGCAGAAAGTTTGATAAATGAGAGATAGGCCGATGCTAATTGGATCTGAACAAAAGGAGGTATGGCATAAAGCGGTGGATGGTGTGTAATTTTAGGTGGCGTCTTTAACACAGCAGGCCTTTTCTAGCAGCAATGAACTATGAGTAGGAAGAAATCCCATGGGAAAAGAGGGCAGAGTGTTAGAACTCCGTGGACTAGATGTGAGTAGCTGTACTTTTAAGTCACTGGTTTTTGTCCTTTTGCTCTGTTTTTGATAATGTCACTTTTGTAGTTTAGTAATGAACTTAGTAGAAAGATCCTTTAAAGTGTAGTGGTTTTAAAATGTGTTCTATTCGAAACTGTTACTCATTCTGTCTTATTGTAACTTCCCTTTCAAAAATCTAGATGAAAGAATTGCAAACTAATTTGCTGAAAATAAATGTTAGCTGCATAATTTATTTGATGGTTGTGTTCAAAATATCTTCTAATAAAAAGCAGTTAAATTGGTTTTGTATATATAGTTTGATTTGAAAAAAAATTGATCCTTATTCCTTGCTAATTTTTTAAAACTTGATGATTTCAGTAGTAATAATTTTCATTTCTCATGTGGTAATAATGAGATGATGTGAGAACTGCTACTTTATTATTTTTTAAAGATTTTATTTTATATATATTAGTATTTGCTTGCATGTATGTTTGCGCAATGCTTCTATGTAGGCAGAGACTGCTTGTTCTTTTCCCCGCCTTACGACCTGAATAATCACATAGAAACTGTATTAATTACAACACTGTTTGAATAATGACTCTAACATATTCCTGGCTAGTGCTTACATCTTAAATTAACCCATTTCTATCAATCTGTGTATAGCCACGAGGCTGTGGCCTACCGGTAACGTTCCTAAGGTTCCTAAGGTCCTTTTCTTTTGGCAGTTACCTGGTGTCTCCCTTTCTCCGCCTACTCTCTCTTTCTATCCCTTCCAGCCTGGCTATATTCTGCCCTGCCATAGGCCAAAACAACTTTATTCATTAGCCAATAAAAGCAAGGCATATACAGAAGGACATCCCACATCACCCCTACATGACAGTAGATGGCATCAGAATTCCGGGAACTGGAGTTATAGATGGGTGTGAACTGTGATGTGGGTGCTGGGAACTGAACCTTGGTTCTCTGCAAGAGCAGCAAGTGCTCTTAATTACTGAGCTAGCTCCTTTCATGCTCAATATATTCTTCAAAATTCTCTCTCTCTCTCTCTCTCTCTCTCTCTCTCTCTCTCTCTCTCTCTCTCTCGTTACAACATCTCATGTAGCCTAGGTTGTACTCAGACTCTGTAACTGAAGATAACCTTGTACTTCTGATTCTCTTGTCTCCAACACCCAAGTGTTGAGATTATAGGCATGTGCCCCAATTCTAAGTTCATTGCATGTTGGGGATCAAACCCAGGGCTTTGTGCCTGCTAGCCAAACACCTATCATCTGAATTTTATAAATTCTCTTGCTTTCTTTGTGAGGCAGAAGCTAACTGGAAACATCCTTGAGTTGACTGTTAGTTTGGAGGACACTGCTTTGTAGTTTTCCTATCTTTGGTCAGTATTAAAATATCTTAGTAGGGAGGGTGGGGTGGAGTACCCCTTTAATTCTTGCTTTGGAAGACAGAGGCAGGTGGATCTCTGTGAGTTCAAGGTCAGCCTGATCTGCAGAGTGAGTTCCAGGACAGCCAGGAACTACACAGAGAACTTGAAAAACAAAAACAAAACAAAATAAAACAAAAAATTGGTTATCTTGGCCTTATGGATTGAAAAGTCTTCTGTTTTGCAGGGAACACGTGTAAAGCGTTGGCACTCTTTAAGTGTTTGTATGATTCATCTATGAGGCCTGGATCTGGCTTCTCTGTGGGTATTTGTTCTTTGACTGCTGATGCTCTGTTGTTATTTTTTAGTCAATATTTGAATTTGTTTGGGTCTAGGAATCTGTCCACTTCGTCTGTTTTGTAGTTCATTGGTATGAACTTGTTATGGTATTTCTTTGTTAGTGTTTTATTTCTGTGAGGGGTGTGGTAATAGCTCCATTTTCATTCCTGATTTTAGATGTTTGAGTCTTGTTTTCTTTCTTGCTTGATTATTCTGTTTAAACGGCACCAACACAGTACCATCAATGAGCTGGCTTATACACAATAGAAAATTAGCTTTGTAATTGTAGAGATTAGAAAGTCAAGGTAAGGGACCTGGAAAGTTTGGCCGTTGGTGTGGGTCTCCTTTCTGATTTTTAGGAATTGCCCTCATAAAGAGATGAAGGTTTTTAGCTGTGCCCTCACATGTGGAGGGGCTGGAGACCTTTTTGATGCATCTTTTGAGGTTGGTCATCTCATTCTCAAGACCTTAATATGACAACTTAGTAGCATTTCAGACATGCTAGGTAATGTCCTAAGACAAGAGCTATAGAATGGTGGACAATGAAGGCAAAATAAGCTTGAGTTTCTAGTCTGCAAACTGTGTGATTTGAACTTAACATCAAAGTTTTAAGACCTAAATGAGGAGGACTTCCAGATTTTATATCAGAAAACTGAATATTTTAAATGCTAATTATTTCTAAGTTATTTTGTATGTTTTTCATTTTAAACCCTAGTGAACACAGTATTTTTGTTTTGAAATTGAACAGAGCATTAATTTGGGAGGAAGGATGGCCTGGAGCCGTGGTTCTTAACCTTCCTAACACAGCCGCCCTCCGAAACAGTAAGTTCCTCATGCTGTGACCCCACCATAAAAACTAGAATTTAGCTTTTGTTATGAATTTTAATGTAAATATCTGTGTCTTCAGATGGTCTTAGGTGGCCCTGTAAAAGGGTTTTTTGACCCCCAAAGGGATCTTGGCCCACAGGTTGAGAACTGCTGTCCTAGCAGGGTCCTAGGAAAGCTGACAGGAGAGCACGTTCTCCAGCCAGAGTGAGCTAGGGCCTCCCATTAGCACAAGAGCAGACAGGCCTGCATAAACACACTGGCTCTTAGCAGAGGCTACTTTGGTATTTTGAGAGAATTTCTTGACGTACTAATGAGGGCTTCGTCACTATTTTGCTAACTTACAAGGCAAGGAAGGAACATGTCACACTGTTAATTTCTAGTTTACTGTGATTTTAGATCGTTCAGAGAAGGTGAGAACTTTTTAATTGTTGTAGTGACTAGTAGTTTCCTTAGTTGGTGAGCAGTGCGGAAACTGTTTAGAGATGATCGTATTTCTGTCCCAGATGCTCTCAGGTAGCATCCAGTGATTCTTTGTATTTTAAGTAAAAAGATCAAAATATTTTTTCACATAAAGGAATAAAATATTTTTATTAAACCACTAAAGTTAGAAATTAATTTTTTGAACGAAAAGATTTAATCAAGGTTAAATTTAAAAGGTGAAGACTCTTCATTTCAACAAGGAAAATGATTCTGTGCTTCAACACTTGGCCGTATTTTTTCTATACTCCCATTTTATTGCTTTGTGTACAGTCATGCTGAATTTAAATGAGCAATATCTGATATTTATAGCTTTGAAACAGGACCCTAAAATCAGGAAACTATTCATGGTGACTTACATCCTACCCAAGCAGCCTGCTGTTTAAAGTGTGATTCCTGGTGGGTGCTTGAGTTTCAGCCTTGGGATCCATAATGAGACGGAGTGGTGTTTCCTGGGAGTACTCAGGGGTGATTGACAGTCCAGTGAGGGAGTCATCACTCTTTGTGCCCACCCTTGATAATACTCCCCTGCTGGCTGGGGAGGACCGGAGGACAAATAGGACATCGTGATGCCCAAGTAATTAGTGTATGCTGGTTCCAGCTGAACAAACCAGAGGGTAATGATCAGGTAAATGGAACTGGAATACATTAATGTAGGCTGTGGTGTAGGAGACCTGAGGGGAACACTTACCATTCGAGGAAGTTGTTGGAATAGCTTCTTTTTTTTCCCATTTCTTTAAATATATATCATTATGAAGAAATATATTTATATCTTGGTTTAGCTCATCTCTAGTTTTACTTTAGGTATCTACCAAGATTAATATAATTGAAATGCAACAGCCAATCATTTTCCCCCTTTATAGATGATTTCAGAATATTTCTCATCATTTCAAACTGGGCAAAAGTTAGAGTTTTTTCTTTTTCTTGAACTCATCTGTTGTTCAAGAAAACCTTGACACTCACAGAATTTCCTGCCTCAGCCTCTCTAGTAGCTAGAATTTCAGGCTTGGGAGCTACCAGTATTATTCCTAAGGTGATATAGTTAAGTAGCATATTCTTTTTACATACATTTATTATTACATTAAATTAATTTATGATTGTTTTGCCTACATGTATGTTTGCACCACGTGTATGCTTGGTGTCCACAAGGGCCACAAAAAGGTATTGGAGCTCCCGAGACTTGAATCATACAGACAATAGTGCCATTTTGTGGTTGCTGGGAATTGAACCCAGCTTCTTTGGAAGAGAAGCCAATGCTTAACAGCTGAGCCATCTCTCCAGTCCTGGTGCAAGCACCATATTAGGTGTGTGATCAGAGGATGCCTTGCAGGAGTCTTTTCTCCCACTGTCCTGTGGGGAGTAGGAATTGAACTCTGGGCGTCAGAACTGGTATCAAGTCTCTTTACTTACTGGATTATTTTGCCAGCCCTGTAAGAAATACATTCTTAAGTTGCCTTGACTAATAAGGATATGTTAAGATATTGGCCATTGTGATCCATGTTTTCCAGTTGGACTTTGTAGGCCATAACACTTCTTAATGTTTAGACCCAAAGATTATTCTGAGTATTTATCGGTATTAAACAGATGTTTATAACTGACATCCTTCAGTGAAGAGTTTGCATCGGAAAGCCCCTGGAAGCTGCTCTAGTGCTGCACACGGAGGGAAGGCAGGACTTGGTTCAATCGACTTAGTTTAGTCCTTGCACTTAGGTAATCAGTCAGAAGGCTGTTAACATTTTTTGGTAGGGGGTGGCAGTAAGGACTTTGGAATGAGGTTTTATTGTGTTTGAGCTTCTGGGCTGAAGTGATCCTTCAACCTCAACATTCCGAGTAGCTGGGACTCTTACAGTCTAGGACCTCTGGGTCTAGTGAATCAAGGGATTTTTAAATGGCATAGTTGCTTAAAAACTTGTTGTTCACTTTTCTCATAAAACTTAGCCATTAGTCTCCTTTTAAGATCAGGAATATATTGTATATACTTATGCAAATTTGAAACACTAAACCTTTCAATAAAGAACTAATCAGGAGAAGAATGCATTTGAAATGTTTAGACATTTTTTTTCTTTTCTGCTATTATTGTCTTTAGAAAAACTTATTCTGCAGAGATATTATACTCTCTCAATTTTAAATGTTTTGATTATCTTGGCTTAGCTAAATTACTTCCTCTACATTTCGGGGCAAAATGGAATAGGATGGGATCCCTGGCAGGAATTTGTTCGCATTAATACGGCTCATCAGAGGCATTCTGTTTAATTGGAGATCCTGCGGGACAGTGGCAGAAGTCAGAAGAGAGTCACAGCATTAGCAATGGCCCGTCTGGGAGCTGCGCACTCATCAAGGTGCTGGAGTGTTAGCGGTGGGGGTGATGGGAATTATGACGATTATGACATGTAAGCATGTCTGTGCGAACCGGACAGGCAATGAGTTAATCAAGAAGTATATTAAATGGCTCCCATGCTGATTCATTATTATCTACCATAGTGCCTGTCAGGTTGTGTATTTAAAAAATACAATTATTGCTGAATTCACTATGTATGTGAGCTGAATTCAGCTATCACTCTCTTATTTTTCAACAAAATAACCTCAATTTGCTTTGTGCATATAAAAATAGAGAATTGTGTCAATTGTGTTGGCTTTGTGGGTTGCATTTTAAAGTAGCCGCCCCTCCCTTTAATGTGCTAGAGTACATCTTTAATTTCAGAGTCCTTTAAGAATTTGCTTAGCCTTCTCTTCTGTTTTTTTTCTTTTTTAGATGGTGGTTTTTTTTTGTTTGTTTGTTTGTTTGGCCTCGAACTCACAGAGATCCGCCTGCCTCTGCCTCCTAAGTGCTAGGATTAAAGGCGTGCGCCACCACCGCCGGCTCTTAAAATGGTGTTTTGTTTGTTTGTTGTTTTTGTTGCTTAGCCTCTTAGATTCATCATGAGTACTCTGGCTTATTTGCTACTGCATAAATGACTTGGGTTCAAAACTAAGATTCACATGTCTTTATTTTTCAAGATGAAAAATAATTCAAGCATTTCAGAGAGCAATTAATATTTAATACACGAAGCTATGGAAAAATCAAAGCAGTAATTTTTTTCAGCCATGAAAACACTCTAGCGTCAGATGGGGTGGGCCCCCTTTGCTGTGGTGGGTGGTCTCTTTATGCCAGGTGAACCCATTCTGTGCCCAGCATGCATAGAGACATCTGTCGTGAAACTATCAGTTAGAAATGTACAGAGTTTGAGGAAATGGAGCTCATAAATTGAGCTCCTTTAGAAAATAAATTGAAATACAGCATAAGTCCATAAGCAAACAGTATCTATCTGTAGACAAATTTATAGTGATGCTGTACAGATGAACACACAGTCTTTCAAAAATTTTCAACACTGGCGAATTTAATAAAACTTTGTACCAAACTGTGTCCTTTATTTATTAACATAATTAAGGCAACATTATGGCTAACGAAGTGTTATCCTGTGGGCTGTGGTTATTAAAGTCCATAGATAGTGGTCAGCAGCAACAGAAGTCAAACTTGCAACCAACTCTCTCCCTTGGGAGCTGTGAGCTTAGCAGACTAAATTGTCACAACCCAGCACAGCAGCTTAGATGGTTGATGGCTAAAACCCCCTGGCGTGAAGGGCCAACCAGTCATCGGGTGAAGAAGGGCTGTGACTTTATTCAGGAGTTGGGCAGGAGAAGAACCTTGGTATTAATATCTTCACATATGGATTATTAGATGTGTTTATATATTTATGTACCTGGTCATCTCACAGAACATTTCAGCGTCTCTTCTTTCTCTTGCTGGAAGCTGAACTCAAGGCTTCACAAATGCTCAGCAAATGCTCTTGGAGGGAGAGCAACATGCCCTGAGCTCACCAGATTTTAAATAAACAAAACCCCAAAGAGAGACTTACAACATTTTACTCGTTTGTTCCTAAATTTTCAGTATATATAAAAGGACAAAATTATTATTCCTGTTATTATCCTATAACCCGAACAGCAAAGTTGCAACTCCATAGCCCAGCAGGGCACCAGCCTTGCTCTTCTGTTTGCTATACCAGTGCTTTAGCACCAGAAATTCTTGTTAATAAAAAGTTAAGAAGGTCTTGGGACAAACCCTCCCATTATTATAAAAGGCAGATTTCCAAAAGCACTTTCTGCAGGTCAAAAGAAGTGGGAGCTGGGATGTGACTCAGTGGTTGGGTTGCCTAACTAGAACAAAACACCCTGAGTTTGATCCCTAGAAATATACACACACAGTGAATTTGAATGACATAGTTAAAATAAACATATTTATTTTAATGTTGTTATACCTTGTGATGTGAAATAGTACTGAATCATGGATTCATTTTTCTCTGAGTATCTATTTAAGGAGGACTGGAAGTAATACCTCTTGGAAAAAGTACTCCAATATTAGAAAGCACAGCGTGTCTTTGCTGTGATGCTCCCGTGTTTGTAGGGCAGTGTGTATGTGGCGGCAGTCTGTTTTGGTATCATTGTGTGTGTGTGCTGTGTTAGCTTCCTTCCTCAGTCCTGTGTCCAAGTTTCTGGCCAAAGGCAACTTCAGAGAAGAAGGTTTCATCTTGGCTCACAGTTCAGACAGACACGGTCCATCATGGAGTGGGCAGCATATTAGTGGGAGTGGCTTTTTTCTCTTTCTCTCCCTCCCTTCTCCCTCCCTTCCTCCTCCTTCCTTCCTTCCTTCCTTCCTTCCTTCCTTCCTTCCTTCCTTCCTTCCTTCCTTCCTTTCTTTCTTTCTTTCTTTCTTTCTTTCTTTCTTTCTTTCTTTCTTTCTTTCTTTCTTTCTTTCTTTCTTTCTTTTTGCTACCAATTGGAAAACTGAGAAAGGGGAATGTCAGTTCTCAGAGGGCCTTTTCTCTTTCTATTCAGTCCATGGGATGGTGTCACTCACATCCAGCTGTCTTCCTTCTGCCTCAGTGGTTTTTCCTCACAGATGCACCCAAAGGTGTTTATTAATGTGATCAAATTGACAATAGAAATTCAATACTATGTTTATCACTTGGTGTCTGTAGTGTGCTAGATAGAAATGTACAGAATTATGCAGTGCATTGGATTTAGTTTGGGTCCAGTGCTGCAGAGATGCAATGAGCTGCCAAGGACTATCCCTTTGGTAAGCTGTGGAGCTACTTTCAGATTCCTTGTTGCTTTTCAGTGGCCCCCTCTTTCCAGTCTAGCCCACTGTGTTCAATACTATGTGAAAAGTCCCTTCCTCCTTACAAAGAAAGTACAGCTTATTATTTTGAAGGTTGTGGTTTTTTTTCTCTCTGAGACAGGGTTTCTCTGTGCATCTCTGGCTATCCTGGAACTTGATCTGTGGATCAGGGTAGCCTTGAACCTGCCCTTGCCTCCTGAGTGCTGGGATTAAGGTTCATGCCATTACTGACCCCTGAAGGTTAGGTTTTTTAATTAGTGTATTTTTGGGGCTGAGTGTGAAGAGTGACCAGGAAGAACCCGTTTTTTGCTCTCATGGTGTTCTCCAGCAGGAGAGATGTGTAGGGTAAGAAGATGTAACTATTGTGCTATATTTATGGGACACTTCTTCTCTGCTTCCCTGATCCCTTTTGTGCTAGGGACCAGACCCGAGGCCTGGCACATGTGAAAGAAGCGCCCCACTACCCAGCTATGCCTTCAGTTCTCTGTTGCTTGTCCAATATCTCTACTCAGACTCTTGGAAACTATTTCAAATTGGAACGACCCAGATGGAACTGCCAGGTTTCTGATATTTGCATGCTATTGCGGAAACAAAAAATAGAGGACCTAAGATGATGATCACTACTCTGTTTTTGGTTTCTCATTGCTTATTAATGATCAGGTCCTTATGCTGAAATGTTTTATCATCTAGTCATGTCCCTTCACTTGGTTGTCATTTCCTTTGTGAGGTGTTTAAAATCTCTTTCACTAGTAACCGTTGTTTGACCCTAATAAGGCTTGTCAAGGAAGAAAGGCCTGGTAGATGTAGGAAGTCCTAAAGATGTTCAGTTCTTAACTGTGATTATTTAAGCATTTTAAGTTTATGTTTTTTTTTTTTTTTGAGAGAGAGAGAGAAAGAGAGAAAGAGTGTGTGTGTGTATGTGTAGGTCAAAGAACAACTTGGGGGAGTCATTTCTTTCTGTCATGAGGGTCCTGGGGTACCTTTATGCTCCAAGTCACCATTGCACCGTATTACCTGTGTGGCACAGAGTTCTGAGACTGGAAAATCATTTTGGGCTATCTGACTGCCTCTTAGAACCTCTGCTTAGTGGCAGAGGAGAAGAGAAAAGCAAGAAGTAGGAGCTTTGAGTCACAGGTCAAGGAGTTGGGTGGGGCTAGCCTTGACAGAGGCCAGGGCGTGGTCTATCTTTTAGGAGGGGAGCCAGCCTGCTGGCCCTGGCCTAGGGCTTTGTGCACTAAGCAATGGGCAATGAATATTAACAGGGATGCTTGGATGTCAGGAAATCCAGCAGTGTCTCAGTATCAAAGTAAAAAGTTTACATGACAATCTGGAGAGATGTATAGAAATAACTATGTTTAAGCTTTCACTCATGAAAAATTAATGTGTTTGAAAGTTTGCCAGACTGGCAAAATTAGTTTCTTTTGGACTATTTTATTTGTTGCTGAGTTTCTTAGTGGTTTTCTTAGTCTGCAGTGTGGTCTGGAATTTTGGTCTCTGGGCTTTATTTGTAGTGAAGATTTAAAACACCCCCTTTCATCACCTCCCCACCCCTTGCTTCCTGTTCTTTGTTTTCCTCTTTCCTGTCCCCTGCCCCTTCCCCTAAACCCCCAAGATGGTTAAGGAAACAACACACTCAGTTCTCTGAGAAGCAGTGCCCTCGTGGCCGCAGTTGGCGTTGTGCTCTGCAGATCCTGGCTTGGAGCTTAGGATCACGGTTGTGGACACATGTGGCAAACAGTCACAAAATTGCTTCTGCTTTTTGACTCCAATCGCTGTAGGAGCCGAAACAGTGGGCAGCTCCACCTTAGCCTGTTGCTCCTTCCAACATTCTAAGGGACCTGCCTCTCACCTTTGGCAGAAGAAGCTGCTTATAGTTGGTCAGCTTTGCTCATTGTTATGTGATTTTCTTATTTTGATTCCATTTGCCATTTTCTTCTGCTCGTCCGCCATCCTGCTTTCTGTAGACTTCATTCGTTGCTGTGCGTTTGAAGCAGAAGCTTTTCAGGTGTCAGCTCACGGTGCCAGCCCTCGTTCATGCTGCATTGTATGCAAGTCTGTGAAGACCAGAGAAATGGCCGATCACGTGATTGTGTTTTTCTCAGTATCAAAGATCAGTTTGTGAAAGCTGTGCATTTGGAATTACACCTGTAATGAAATTACTCACAAGACTTTCTGAGGGCTAGTGTGTGTGCTTTGCCCCTTTGGACTTGACTCTCCTGATCTCTAGTTGCTCAGTTCCCTTTCTGCCTATCCATGCTGCTTCTCAGTGGCTCTCATGGTGGATGCCTGGCTGGAGCAGCAAAGGAGAAGTATAGTTGTCTGGAGATAGTTATGGCAGACTTGCGTCTGATGCTTTATCTGAATGAAGCCCATAGTATGAAGAGTTTAGAGGAGCTGGGGCAGGAGAGCTGTGTCTGTGCTGAGCCCTCAGAGGAGCTGGGGCAGGAGAGCGTGTCTCTGTGCACAGGCTTTCTAAAAGCAAGAACGTCATGTATCTAGAAGGAAGTGTTAAGTTGGGGTAAAACAGTATTGACAGTATTTTATTCTGTTGACAACTGAGTGTTGAGTTCTTCTGTGAGTCAGTCATAGAGTGATTCTCAGCCTATGCCCTATTCCCCAAATGGATATTAGGTATCGGATAAAGGAGCCTTTATAATTAAATCTAGGCAAGCATCTTCCACGAACTGTTGTAATTAAGTGTTCTAGATCCCGAGGCTCTACTGATATGGCTCAGCTGGAATGCTTTCTGAGCAGTAAGGGGATTCGGTTTCAAAACTACACAAACCACTTGTAAGGTTCTGTGTGTAGATGGCCCTTTGGCATCTCATAGTTGTCTTACACACTTTGATTTCACAGTTTTGTAAAAGCAATGCATATTCAGTAGAGACCATCATTCTGATTCTGAATTTGGATATTTTCCCAGGCTTGTTGTATGTAGGATGAGCCTTTCCCCCCCCTCCTTTGATACTTGATAGTGGCAGAAACCGGAGCTTTGATTAGCCCTGAAACCAGGAGGGAAAAGAACCAACACTCCCTAGTTTATAAGACGTTAAGCTAGGATGTTCTGTATGTCAGATATTGCTATGGTTTGGACTGGAAGTGTTCTCAAAGGAACTGATGAGAAGGGTTCATCCACTTGGAACTGTTCTAAGGGTGTAGAAACTTTTCAGAGGTGGGACCTGGTGGGAGGTTTTCCTGTCACTGGGGATCTGTCATTAAGGGAGGAATACTCCCTAGCCCCTTCTTTTCCTTTCTTCTTTCAGTCCTGGCCAGGAGATAACAATTAGTTTCATGATATACTCCCCGCCATATGTCCCGCCACAGACACAAGGTAGTGGGCCTGTCAGTCATAGATGGAAGCTTCCAAAATCGTTAGCCTCGGTTATCCTTTCCTCTTCTCAAGCGGATTCACCTCAGGTATCATTTATAGTAATTTATAGAAAGCTGACGGAGTACTTAACATCTTTCCTCTTCTCTTCTTGTTTTTGAGACATAGTCACATATATCTCAGATTGTCCTTGCCTTCACTATATAGCACAGGATGACCATAAACTTCTGATCCTGCTGTCTCTGCCTTTCAAGTGCTGGTACTATAAGCATGTGCCATTATGCCCAGCTTGTGAGGTGCTGGGGACCTAACCCAGGGTTTTGTGTGGGCACAGAACAAACTGAGCTACATGGCTAGTCCTTTAAATGTGGGTGTATGAGTGTGCCCTAGTGTGGATGGAGGTCAGATCACAGCTTTGGGGGGGAGTGGTACCATTTATTTACAGTGTATTAGACTCAGAGCTTGTCCTCGGTATGTTTACCAGGGGTCTGTGAAATGCACAGACCCATATCTATTATGGCAAAGAATAACAGAAAAGGAAGGTTATGTATGCAACATCATGGAAGGTGAAGACAAGACGATTCAGGGAGTCAGAGTGCCATCAGAGCCCCCAATTTCCCTTATTTGTGTGTGTTTATTATAGAAGTTTGTGGCACATGTGTATTTTTTAATTTCCTTTCCACCATATGCATGCCACTTTCTAGACCCATTTTTCAGGCTGAGATGGTATTCTTTGGGTGTAGCTAGTCTTTGACTGCAAAGACAATGACTTATTGTTGTGGCATTTTCCTTTTTTCCTTCAAAGACAATAGCTTTACCATTTAATAATTCAGGTTATTCAATTTATTCCCATTCTGAACTTTTAGCACATAACTTATTAGGAGATTTAAAAGAGAATTTAAGACACAGTCTTTCTCTTGTCTGTCAAGATTTGTAGAAGGGATACATGTTATAAGAAGATAGCTGGTGAAGACATTAAAATGAGGTTCTTAGGTCAAGTGTGATTCAGTGCCAGTATTTGTGAGAGTTCAGATTAAAGGAGAGTCATCCAGCGTGAGTGCCCAGGGAAGACTCAGTACGTGATGAGAGAAATATGTCATATAAAGTAGTAAGTGCATGTTTAACTTCAGCAGCTACCCTCAGTTGGCTAACGCGTTCTTTCTAAAGGATCAGTAAGTATTTTTCCTTTACAAAAAACAAACAAAAGGCACAGCCTTAAGGACAACAACAAAGTTGATAATATCAGGATCTGAAATGGTCTGAGAGCAGTAGAGAAACATGAGGGTGAGAACAAGCAGCGATAAGCAAAGGGAGAGAGCCTGCTTTAAATGAAGGAATACGTAAAAGCCCCTTTCAAGCAAGGCTACCTTTCCTTGTATTTTGTGGTTGAGTGTTTTGTATTAAGATACTGATCTGTAACTTCCTTGAGCCCGTTATCATTTACCATTTAATATGCAATGATATTTTTTACTTAATTGGAAAATTTTATTGAATTGAATTCTGATCTTTTTAAAAGGCAGCTTTGTAAGTTTTCAGATCTCATCTCAAAAAGTAGTTTTTAAAAATTAGTTCAGAACTAAGGATTATGACTTAGAGACACCCGAGTGTTTTCTACTGGAGATCCTCCCCCTTCTCTCTCAGTGAAGAAGTGGATCATAAATGTTTATACCTAGTTGTATGTATCTGCCT
This sequence comes from Microtus pennsylvanicus, assembly GCF_037038515.1. Lineage (NCBI taxonomy): Eukaryota > Metazoa > Chordata > Mammalia > Rodentia > Cricetidae > Microtus > Microtus pennsylvanicus. The sequence continues at coordinate 43,773 of NW_027461014.1, forward strand.
TTCAAAAATGATTATAGTCTGATGGTGAATTTCTTAAGCTGTAAGATTATCAGAAGATTCTAGTTCAAAAGCATAGTATGTTCAGTGAAAAGAGAATAGATTTCTTTTGAGATTAAGCAGTTTATCTTTCACTGTTGAACGCCTACCTAGTCTCTCTTTCAGCAAAAACACGGACTCAAATTCTGTAGCGTGAGTTGTCTTAAAGGTGGAAAGCTCATGCCTGAATTTGAGTAGACTGAGCACTTACTACACACGTCATTGTTTTTTAGGACTAAATGTAAAATGGACAAAGCTCGAACGTGAGGGTATTTAAATGCTTCTCAGAATTTTCTGGTTCACGTGTTATGATATTGAACTCTTTAGTTCTGGGCTTTAATTTGAGCCTGGTGCCGACCTGATGCTGTGCAGGGACACTCATTGAGTCCCTTCATTCAGCGCCTCTAATTACCCCACTTCCTGGGGAGCTTGCCCAGACCTGGGCATGAATGTGTCTGCTATTAGAATATGGGGCTCCTCTGTTCCTTGTAGTGAGGTAGTTTTTGATATCAGATTTATGTATGGATGAACCGAGGAGGGGAGGGAGGTGTATCACAGAAATTGTTTGCTCAGACAGTGGGTGAGGCATGCGGAATTAATGGAGTCATGGCTAATACAGACCCTGAGCCTTTTTTGTAGCGGTGTTGTTATTTTAGCGGATATTTGCAAAGAAATTCACTTCCATGCGTCTGCTTATGGGTGGTTGTAATTTTTTCTACAGAGCATCTGCTAACGCAGGATTTGTCTCCTTAGGTTCATGTGAAAATGGCGGACGAGGCTGTCTGTGTTGGCCCAGCTCCCACCAGTAAAAGCTACCTCAACATGGATGCCATCATGGAAGCCATTAGGAAAACCAGGGCCCAAGCTGTGAGTCTGAATGAACCTGTCTTCTGCAGCTGTTTCCTATGCAGCGTGCGGAGAGCTGGAGTGTGTATTGGAGAACACCAGTGACTGAGATGCTGTTGAGTCTGAATGAACCTGTCTTCCGCAGCTGTTTCCTATGCAGCGTGCGGAGAGCTGGAGTGTGTATTGGAGAACACCAGAGACTGAGATGCTGTTGCAGTAGTTTGTGTCTCCTGCGTTAAATGTGGCCGGATTCACTCCTGGAAATCAAAGGCTTCGCAGCATCTGGCAGTGCTGGTGGCTGCGGCTGCAGGTGGCTGCCGGGCTCAGCTCTCACACCAGGGAGCGGCTTCAGTTCAGTTCCACATTTGCCAGCAAGAAAGAAATCCCAATTAGTTCTGAGCATTAACCCTTTCAGTGTGATAAGAGCATGAAAAACAAAAACAAGAAACCCCCAAAGATCCCAACCTCCTGTTCTGAAAAGACTGTTTAAATTTCAATTTAGTCATTTAAAAATTGTCCACACTCATTTGCATTGCTAGAAATAAAACGGTGTATTTGCTAATTATCTCAGTTCGTTAGTGTCAACAAAATGCTAATCACTTACACTGGTAAATCCTTTCCCCCACCCCAATTTCGGTCGGATGGAGAGGAATCCAAGGAAAAAACTAATTTCTGACATCAGCTATGGTAATTTTTGTTTTTAACCAGAGGACCAAGTATACATTTAATATTAAAACAGAGTTATTGCCACAGCTGGATGGAAGCAGCCAGCACCTGGCTCTGCTGGTTTCTATAGAAAGAAATGCTTAAACAAAGCCCTCTTCTACGCCTCCATATTGAGGATGCTTACAGCGTCTTAGCACTTAACAGAAGTAAAACTTGTCTTAACTCTTGCTTGTCATAACACGGCATTCTCTATTCAAATGGAGTGATGGAGTGAAGGTCTCTTCCTATTGGGCAGTGTGTAAGTCACTCTGTCCCATGCCGCTTGGTTCTCAAGTGTCAGATTTGTCCCTGTTTCAGGCTCAGACTCTGGCTCCTCAGGAACCCGTCCATCCTTTCAGCAGAAGTATTTTACTAGGGATTGCTCCAGCGCTGACTGCTGGTGTGGCTTGGGGCTGGCTGTGTAAGAGAGTGAAAGAGATGAGGACGCGGGTTAGAGTGTACGCTGTTGCCTGTGGGGAGAAAGCACAGACGGATGGTGATGGCCAGACGGAGTGAGGGAAGAATAGATACCAAAAGAAAAAATAAAGTAGAAGTTGAAGCAGACCTCCATTGGAGTGCAGTTGGCAGAGGCTCTGGGAGTGTTAGAACACCTTCTGCTATTGGGAATAAGGTGTACTGTGTGGCTTAGAGCTTGGGCTCTCATTCATTCATTCATTCATTCATTCATTGATTCATTCATTCAGGGTCTCTCTACATAGCCCTGGCTGTCCTGGAACTCACCATGTAGACCAGGCTGGCCTCTGTTTCCCGAGTGCCACTGTACCTGACAAATGTGGGCTCTGGAGAACTGTCATTGTGGAGGTTTTCATCTATTTTGTCCACAGTTTGTAGATCATAACTCTGTGACCCACTTGCCCTTGTGAAGTTCTCTAAGCCTGTGGACCAGCCGCAGGAAAAGTCAAGTGAGTTTCTGTTGGATAGTGTAGACAAATGCAGCTGGTCAGGACAGAGACACAGATGCCAATGTGGCCTGCCTGGTGAGAGAACAAAGGAAAAGTGCAATAGAACCGGTCTGTGAGGAAGTCACCTTCAACCGTGCAGAATACTGAGTATCCTGTGGCTCAGGCAGATTTACAACATGATAATGTTACAAGAACCTTTTCTTTTCATTCCTAAGGTACACCCAGGTTACGGATTCCTGTCCGAAAACAAAGAGTTTGCAAGGAGTTTGGTAAGTCTATAACAAGCAGAAATGATTGCCCTATTTCAGAAAGCAGTGTAGAGATATGGACTCCTGAACTATAGAATTCTGATTGATTTACTGACTCTTTGATAATTGTTAAAAGTGAATGTTTTCATTCTGTAATCTAGGTCCTGATAGTAATTAAAAGAATGGAAAAGAGCCGGGTGGTGATGGTGCACACATTTGGTCCCAGCACTCGGGAGGCAGAGGCAGGTGGATCTCTGTGAGTTCAAGACCAGTCTGTCTATTGCGAGTTTCAGGACAGCCAGGGCTACACAGAGAAACTGTGTCTCAAAAAAAAAGTAGAATTAAAGTCACTTATTTCAATCAATTTGTTACTCTATTTGACCTTTGAATTTTAAAATTAAAAATTTCAGACTTTAAATGTGGGACTGGAGAGGAGGCCCGGTGGTTAAGAGCGTATGCCACTGTTGCAGAAGACCCAGATTTGTTCACTGAAACTTACACTGTGCGCCTTATCCTCTGGTGACTCTGGCTCCTGTAGTAAGACGAGTGGGCTGCGTCCCACCGCCCAGCTAGCTTATACCTGAAATAACCACACAGAAACTGTATTAATTAAATTACTGCCTGGTCCATTATCTCTAGCCTCTTATTGGCTAACTCTCACATATTAGTTTAACCCATCTCCATTAATGTGTGTTGCCACTTGACTGTGGCTTACCGGCATGAGTCTAACCAGATTCCGTCAAGGACTCCAGAAGGATATAATATTACCTAAGTAAACAAGAAATAAGCAACTTCCAAAACTGTAAAAATGATAGAGACATCTTGCTGCCTGTACAGTCACCCAAAGTTATTTTGTATTGTTGGGGCATCCATCTTCATCCTACAGGTCCATAGTATCCAGCAGACTTGTTTTCTTTTTCATTTTTTTTTTTTTTTTTTTGTTTTTCAAGACTGGGTTTCTCTGAAGTTTTGGAGCCTGTCCTGGAACTAGCTCTTGTGGACCAGGCTGGCCTCGAACTCACAGAGATCTGCCTGCCTCTGCCTCCCAAGTGCTGAGATTAAAGGCATGCGCCACCACTGCCTGGCAGCGTTCTGCTTTTTATAAATAAAGTTTTATTCAAACCCACTCATGCCCATTCATTTATATATTTGTCTCTGTCTGCTTTTGTCCCGGAACAACAGAGATCAGTGGCGTGCCCTGCCCCCAAATAATTGTCTTATAGCCCTTTTAGAAGTTGGAAATTCCAGGCATGGATGAATGCAATGATATGGCTAGTGTGATGGTCATTGTCCTAGTCAATGTTTCCATTGCTGTGATCGCCAGTGTGATGGTCATTGTCCTAGTCAATGTTTCCATTGCTGTGATCACCAGTGTGATGGTCATTGTTCTAGTTAGTTTCCATTGCTGTGATCACCAGTGTGATGGTCATTGTCCTAGTTAGTTTCCATTGCTGTGATCACCAGTGTGATGGTCATTGTCCTAGTCAATGTTTCCATTGCTGTGATCGCCAGTGTGATGGTCATTGTCCTAGTCAATGTTTCCATTGCTGTGATCACCAGTGTGATGGTCATTGTCCTAGTCAATGTTTCCATTGCTGTGATCACCAGTGTGATGGTCATTGTCCTAGTTAGTTTCCATTGCTGTGATCACCAGTGTGATGGTCATTGTCCTAGTTAGTTTCCATTGCTGTGATCACCAGTGTGATGGTCATTGTCCTAGTTACTGTTTCCATTGCTGTGATCACCAGTGTGATGGTCATTGTCCTAGTTACTGTTTCCATTGCTGTGATCACCAGTGTGATGGTCATTGTCCTAGTTAGTTTCCATTGCTGTGATCACCAGTGTGATGGTCATTGTCCTAGTCAATGTTTCCATTGCTGTGATCACCAGTGTGATGGTCATTGTCCTAGTTACTGTTTCCATTGCTGTGATCACCAGTGTGATGGTCATTGTCCTAGTTACTGTTTCCATTGCTGTGATCACCAGTGTGATGGTCATTGTCCTAGTTACTGTTTCCATTGCTGTGATCACCAGTGTGATGGTCATTGTCCTAGTTAGTTTCCATTGCTGTGATCACCAGTGTGATGGTCATTGTCCTAGTTACTGTTTCCATTGCTGTGGTCACCAGTGTGATGGTCATTGTCCTAGTTAGTTTCCATTGCTGTGATCACCAGTGTGATGGTCATTGTCCTAGTCAATGTTTCCATTGCTGTGATCGCCAGTGTGATGGTCATTGTCCTAGTCAATGTTTCCATTGCTGTGATCACCAGTGTGATGGTCATTGTCCTAGTTACTGTTTCCATTGCTGTGATCACCAGTGTGATGGTCATTGTCCTAGTTAGTTTCCATTGCTGTGATCACCAGTGTGATGGTCATTGTCCTAGTCAATGTTTCCATTGCTGTGATCGCCAGTGTGATGGTCATTGTCCTAGTCAATGTTTCCATTGCTGTGATCACCAGTGTGATGGTCATTGTCCTAGTCAATGTTTCCATTGCTGTGATCGCCAGTGTGATGGTCATTGTCCTAGTCAATGTTTCCATTGCTGTGATCACCAGTGTGATGGTCATTGTCCTAGTCAATGTTTCCATTGCTGTGATCACCAGTGTGATGGTCATTGTCCTAGTCAATGGTTCCATTGCTGTGATCACAAGTGTGATGGTCATTGTCCTAGTTAGTTTCCATTGCTGTGATCACCAGTGTGATGGTCACTGCCCTGTTAGTTTCCATTGCTGTGATCAAACACCTTGATGACAAAGCAAGTTGGGAGGAAAGGGTTTATCAGGCTCACACTTCAGCATTGGGGTTTATCGCTAAAGGAAGTCCGGACAGGAACACAAACAGGGCAGGATCCTATAGGCAGGAGCTGATGCAGAGCCATGGAGGATGCTGCTTACTGGCCTGCTTCCCAGGGCTTGCGCAGCCCCACCTTCTTACAGAACCCAGGTGTAGCAAGCTTTCTGGTCAGACTTTCTTGACCCGTCAGCCCACAAATAATGACTCAGAGATTTATTATTAATTATGAAAGCTTGGCCTTAGCTTAGACTTTCTTCCAGCTAACTCTTATAATGCACCCTGTCTATATTAACTCCCATTCTGCCACATGGCTCTTTAACCTCTGTTCTGTGCTGTATGTCCAGTTCTTCAGAGTCTCTGGGGAAATCTGTGCACCCGTATTCTTTCTCCTCTTCCTCTCTCTCTCTCTCTGTCTGGAAGTCCTGCCTGGCTATTGGCCATTCACCTTTTTATTGCACCAATCACAGCCATACACCACCACACAGTGTACAAATACCCCACAGCACCCAGGGACAAGCACTCGCCATGGGCTGGGCCCACCTCCATTGATCACTAAATGAGAAACTACCTTACAGCTGGATCTCATTTAGACATTTCCTCATCTGAGGCTTCTTCCTCTGATGACTCTAGTTTGTGGCAAGGTGACACACAAAACCAGCCAGGACAACCAACTTCTGGTCAACCTGACACACAAACACATCACTACTGTGCCATATCCCTTCCTTTCTTATTCATCCCCAAGATCTCACATTAAAATCATAATTTTTAAAAATCCCACAGTCTTTATCAATTCATACTTATTAAAATCTCCATCTCTTTAAAATTCCAACCTCTTTTAAAAGTTTAAGTCTTTCAGCTGTGGGCTCCTTTAAAAATCTAAATTGCTTTTTTCAAGAGGGAAGAACTAGGGCCCTGTCACAATCTGAAGCAAGCAAAATCAAACTCCAACAGTCTAAATGACCCAATATCCAATTATCTGGGATTCACTCATGACCTTTTGAACTCTTCCTTGGATTGCTTCTCCAGCTTTGCCCTCTGCAGCACTATTTTTCCTCCAGACTCCGGCAGGCTCCACTCCACTGCTACTACGGTTCTTCCCACCATAGAAAGATGGTTTGGACCCCAAAGACTTGGTATTTTCTCTGCTTTGAAAATTTGTAGCTCATAATTAAGGAGCCCTCTTCCTTTTTTGTGTGCATCAGGACAAGATTCATATCTGGCATATAATTTCCCTAACATAAAATATGGTCCCATCAAAGCTTACCGTTTAAGATGTGTGGGTGGAAGTTTCCTGTCTCGGCTGCCCAGTACCAAGTAACCACTCTGAGGCTTATATTAATTGTAAATGCTTGGCCAATAGCTAAGGCTTTTTACTAATTAGCTCTTACATTTTAACCTATATTCCTTATTTACGCTCTGCCATGTGGCAGTACCTTTATTAGCATTGCACGTTCCCTCTCCTCTTGCTCTGTATCTGACTGGCAACTCTCAACTCTGCCTACAAAGATGCTTTTTAAAGAATATCTGGTCCTGGGTCTGGAGAGATGGCTCAGCGGTTAAGGGCATTGACAGCTCTTTCAGAGGACCCATGTTCAATCCCAGCCACCCGCATGGCAGCTAACAATTGTCTGTAGCTCCAGGATCTGACACCCTCACACAGACATGTATATAGGCAAAACACTAATGCACATAAAATAAATATAAATAAATTATTTAGAAAATGAATATCTTGTCCTTTTGGTGAGTGTCATAGAAACAGCACAAAGGGAATTGCTTATAGGTTATGTTGTATTGTGGGAACATTGTGTTCCCATGATTTTTTTATATACTTAGAAATTGGCTGATTTCCAGTGCCACTGTGGTGGATTGTCACATTGGTGACAATTTTTGTTGAGAAAGACTAACAGATTCTTAATCTGGGTATTTATGTGTGTATGTGCATGTGATATGTGTGTATGATAGTGTATGGGTGTGTGTGCTGCGGATGGAATCCAGGGCCTTGTGCATATTAGGCAAGTACTCTATTGATGAGCTATACCCTCAGACCCTAATCTCTGTATTTTTAATTTGATACTGTGAAATTCCTGCTTTTGAAATAATATACCTTATGTTTGGAATTTAATCAAATATGGAGATTTTCATTTATTTTTGGTTTTGTTTATTGTCCAATAAACCAATGTATTTTTAATAGAATAAACATTTGTGCTTTTCAATTTAATATGTTTTATGTAATATATATAACTGAACTGCTTCAGTGTTTTCTGAACACATGATCTGTATTTGTTGTGGGTACTATAAGGTTGAGCACACTGGTATATGCTTTGAATCCTAGCACTTGGTTGGCAGAGGCCAGTGTGTCTCTTTGAATTTGAGGCCAGCCTGGTGTACGTGGAGAGTTCTAGGCCAGGGCCACATAATGAGATCAGTCATACAATGAATGCCTGGCATGATGGCCTAATGGATAACGCACGTGTTGCCAAGTCTAATGAGACCCACATAGTGGAAAGAGAGAAGCTCCTTCCAGTTGTCCTCTGACTTCCATAGCGTGTGATATGCCTGCCTCCGAACACACACACACACACACACACACAAGTAAATGTCATAAAATAAAAAATGAGGGCACACAATAGTTCAATTTCCCAATACATACAGGTATGTATTCCTATACCTACATAGGGATATAACATCCCTGTGGCAGAACACTGATGAGATTGTAGCTTTAATCCTAAGTATGGACTCAAACCCTCAAGCATAATTTTTTTTAGTTTCATTGAATACATACCTGTGTGTGTGTGTGTGTGTGCACGCACGTGTGGTGTCAGAGGACAACATGTGGGAGTGGTTCTCTCCTTCCTCCATGCATGTTCTGAGGATAGACCTTTGGTAGTCAAGCTTGGAGTAAATCCTTTATCTATTGAGCCATTTCACTGGTTCTGAGAATTATTTCATTCAGTTTATGACAGTGAGATCAGATTATGTGATTCTCTACTGCACATGATTTGAAGAAAATCATGTCTCTTTGCTGCTTTGTTTTGAGACAGCATCTTACTATCTAGCCTTGGCTGACCTGCACTTGCTATAGACCAGGTTGGCTTCAAACTCTTAGAGATCTGACTCCCATGTGCCATCACACACCTTCATAGGCAGCCATGCTGCTGGGGTCAGCACCACTGTCGAGTTCCTGCCCTGCTGCAGCTCTTGTTCTGCTTGGATTCCTGCTCTGACTTCTCTCACTGTAACCTCTAAGAGGAGAACAAATCCTTTCCTCCCAAAGTTGCTATTGGTAATGGTGTCTATCACAGCAACAGAAAACCAGGACAGCAACATCGTCCTAAACATAGACTGAAGCTTGTTGCTGCTGCTATTAGATCTGTCCACAGACTCGCACAGCCATTGGGGCCATTGCTTGTGAGCATGTGCTAATATCCCTCCCCCAAGGTTTTGTATGTAAGAATTTAAGTGATGCAGAAAAAAGAATTAGAGTATGTATTTACATGCTGAAATATTTTCCTATATTTGCTTTTTAATGTCTTTGTCTTTTCTATGTTTATTTATCAACTCCTGCTATTTAAAATTTTTTTATTTTAAATTGTATGTAATCGTCAGTTCCAGTCTTCAGTTCAGCATTTATTAAAAAAAAATTTAATGCTTATTTGTAGTTGCTTATTTATTTTTGTGGTAAAGAGGCTTTATTGAAATATACTGGTATTCAGTTAAGTGTCCCCACAGTAATTTACTCCCCGCTTAGGTGCACGCTCCTAACATCATAATCACAGGAAATCATGATCAGGAGGAAGGGTGTGTCTTTCAGCTCTGAGGATTCCATGTGCCCCTGGCTTTTCTCCTTCCTGCCCCTTCCCACCCCTTCCCTCTTCCCTCTAGGCAACTGGGACCCACTTTATGTTATTGTACGTTGTTTTGCCTTGCTAGAATTTTATACAGATGGAATCATACGGGATGTATTCAATTTGGATGAGTTCCCCGTTTTCTCTTTCTTTCTTTCTTTCTTTCTTTCTTTCTTTCTTTCTTTCTTTCTTTCTTCCTTTTTTTTAACTAAGCAAACTTATTTTGTAATTGATCGTTGTTTAATACCAGTATGAAATTAATTTGGTCTCGTTTCTGAGTCATATAGTCTCCTGTAAGGGTAAGTCAGTTTTACTTGTGACCATTTGTGTATTGCTGGTCATTTGAATGCTTTTCTCTTTTAGCTATTACAAGTGAGCATGCTCAGAACAGTTGACCTTCTGAACACTCACTTTCAGTTGTGTTTGCTAAACATAAGTAGCAAGTATCACTTTTGTTAAAATCTGAGTGCTAGGAGGAATAGTTGTACATCTCTACTAATAGTTGCTCAATATTCTTGCCGTACTTCTGTCTTATCATATAGTGGTGTTTCATGGTGTTTTTGATTTGAATTTGTTTGATGATTAATGATGTTAGCTGGGTTTGTAATGTTATTATTGAGTAAATGGTATAGAGTTGTTTGCATTCTGGCTTTTTTTTTTTTGGTACATATCATTGCTAATGTTCTCGCATCATGAGTTTCCTCTTCACTCTGTCAATGCAACAGAGGGTTGTGTCCCAATAGACCCACTGCAAGTTGAAGACACTGTTAGGGAAAAATGAACTTAGTCCATCTCGCCGCCACACATCATGGTTCAGCAACCCAGGACACTGTAGGCTTCCGTAGACTTCCGGTGTTTCTTCCTGTGGTCCTGGAGGCCAACACCATAACAGGCTTGTTTTGTAGGCTGTTAGAGATCAAAAGACCATGCTTGCAGGTCTTCTATGGCATGTAGGGGAAGCTTTTCTGAAAAACAAAAACAAAAACGAAAACAAACAACTGCTTTTCATTGTGTGCAGTAAGAATTTTCTCATTAAGTAAGTCATGGTGAGCTTATGGGTTTTGTTACTGTATTATTTTACTTTGGGCTAAAGTAAGAGGTGAATGCTGTATGTTGATATTTATATTAAATCTTATAATATAATGACATGGTTTCTGATTCTTGTGCTAAACTTTATGAAATAATCACTGTAGACCACAAAGAAAATGGGGCCTGTTTCAACTATAAATAAAATACATTTAAATTTTCCTTAATTTGTTTAAAACTCTTGTCTTTGATTAGAAGAATCAAATAAGATCATCTCATTTGAACACGTATGTCATTTTCCCCTCTCATTAGCATTTCCGACTCATTTGCCTCAGACATTATTTGCAGATTTTGCTTGTTTCTCATTGATAGAAAGGCGGAGGTGCTTTTTAATCCTCTCTCATCAGGACTTTCCTTGTCCTTGCTTGCTGTCTTAACTCAGCAACAAGAGAAGTTGCTGAGTTAAGATCTGAAATTCGGGAAATCACTGTGAAAAGATCATTTTGAGAATTATCTTGTGTTTTTGTGTTATTAAGCTAATTTTAATTCTGTTTATAGAACTTTCTTTTAAAATTGATTGTTATTGCTGTATTTGCATCCAACTCCTAGGTTTAGAATTCAGTAGGAAAGACTTTAAAAGTGAAAGAAGTAAGTTGAGGATTTCATTGGATTAAATGAAGTAACATTAATTATCACTTTTCCATGTGGCTGGTGATTCTTCCTGGCCAGCCCCATGTTCATTCTAAAATTAAGCTTTTAAGTGCATGCTGTCTAGAAACGGCAAAGAAGCAGAAATAATGAGATGACATTGGGCCTTTGTTTTGGACTGGACTTTATCTAAGAATATTATTAGTTGCAAGGCACCGGTTGGAGATGGTGTTTGGCATGCTGGCGTGTCAGGGAAGAGGGTGTGATTTTCCGTGAGCCGATCTGCCGAGCATTCCTGTGCTGCCACTGGATAGGCCGCATGTCTTTCACTCCGTAGCTTGTTGTTTGTAGATGGCAAGAGAAATAAGAGCACATTATAGGCTAAGAAGAATGTGTTGCACTTCTTAACAACCATGTTTTATTTATAAGGAATTGTTTTGACTAATTAATAACAACTCTCACATATGTCATTGCTGATAAAAATGCCATAGTTTAGAGAAAATATGTTGAGTGTGAGCAGAATTGATTACACCCTGCACTCACTCTGTGATGATGGCGCATTGCATTAGTGAAGCATAGATGGGCTCAGGGTTTGGAATTAACTTGTAATGACATCATGTTTAGAAGGCTCAGTTGGTTTTAGTAGTGCTGAAATACAAACAAAATTAGTTTTAAACTAATTGCTGAAGCGGGGTGGTTGATACCTAGGGATCCATTATAGTATAAAGCCTACTTTTGATTGTGTCTGAAGTTTTTCATTTAAGAAAATTTATAAAAGGAAGCACAGTGTGTTTCCACGTCTTCTGTTCTGGGCTGCCAGCCTGGCACAGGAGAGATGAGATTCAGCAGTAACTCAATTTGGACTTGGAGATGGTAATGCTCTCTTCCACACCAAGCCCAGGTTGTTTTCCTCATTGTTTTTGATATGTTCCCTGTTGTTAAAGATGCAGGTTTCACTTACCTTCAGTCTTTACATGTTCAGGAACAGAGAAAGAGTACAGGGTTTTGTCATTTTTCTAATTGCTAGTGAACAGAAACCAAAATAACTCAAACAGGATATGCTGTCAAAAGCCTTAGCTCTTTCCACTCGAGGTGTGTCATTATTGACTGAACATTATTACCATTAGAGTGGGAGGAGATACACAAAAGGAAATAGTCCCTATGATGTCAGCTCTTACAGTCAGCGCCCCGCCCCCACCCCACTGTTTAAAAAGCTTTATGCAGCTGGGCTTAGTGGTGCTTGCTTGGAATTCTAGCACTCGGGTGGCAGAAGCAGGCAGACTGCTGAGAGTTCAAGGCTAACCTGGTCTACGGGCAGACCTAAGCAAGCCTAAGCAAGCAACAACAGATAACAATGACAGAATTCTAGAGTTTAATTTAAAGCAGGAAGCACTGAATCCCAGTGTCCCTTTGAATCCTGCCAGTAGACGGCTGCTGCTGGGGGCTTTCTCCACGCTGTGCTGTTACAGTGAGTGCTTGGAGTAGAGCAAACAAAGACAATTATCATCATCTCCAGGGCCAGTTAGTTGCCACATACAAAATATTGGAATTTGATTCATTTGTGTTTTATATATAATAGAATAAATTTTTGAGAAATGTAGTCCTTATTTTTTTCATACTACCAAAATCTTACTAATTCTTCTGTCTCATGGAATAACCATTAACTCTTGAGGCAGCTGAGAAAAACTGATGTAATAGAATCAGCAGCAGCTTCTATTGGTGGTGGTGGTGGTGGTGGTGGTGGTGTGTGTGTGTGTGTGTGTGTGTGTGTGAGAGAGAGAGAGAGAGAGAGAGAGAGAGAGAGAGAGAGAGAGAGAGAGAGAGAGAGAGAGAGAAGAATTTTCCTGGAACCAAACAGGTGAAAAGACTTGAACTCCCCTAGCAAAGGCTTAAATTGTGTGTGGAATGCTTCATTGGGTAACAAGACTGCAAAGAGACCTTTATCTCACTTATTTAGGCTTCTTCCTGGTAGAAATGGGTAGAGAGCAGGAACACAGCATGCACTGGCGCCAGTCCTGAGCGGGACCCACTGTGCTGCGCCTCAGGTCTGTCAGACCCGCGCAGCTGCCCAGATCTGCCAGGTACTCTTATTGAACCCAGTCAGTGAGATGGAGCCCAGTGAGAAACCACGTGTAGTGCCCACAGAGAGGCAGAGTAAGCACAAAGATAGGCCTGGTCCCCAAGGCTTAGAAAGAGGTCACGGTTGAGTTTGGGTGGCACATACCTCACGTCCCAGTGCAGCTAAGGTTGTATATTTAGGGTTCCACTTGCTTTCCTGGGCTGAACTGTTAAAGGACCTTCCTTATCAGGAGAGGCATGGACAAAGCCTGCGCTGTTGTGGACAGTGTCTTCTTAATGGAACACTGCATTTCTGGTACATGCTGTGGGGAAATTTTAGACAACATGGGAGCTTTCTGATGTGGGTGCTGGGAACTGAACCCTGGTTCCCTGTAGTAAGTGCGCTTAACTGCTGAGCAATCTCTCGCTGAAGCTGACCACATGTATGGTAGTGTTTTTGCAAAATGATTTTAGCCACTGCAATGTGAAAATTTCCTGCTTGTCTCTGATTACTGAGAGTGGCAGCAGTGTGGTGTTACTGTTCTGCAGCCAGTCTTAATTGATGTCGAATCATGCACACAGGGTAAATAAAAAGGTTGCAGGCATCTAGTGAGCATTTCCCTTTAATGTGCTCATTAGCGGTGGCAAGCCCAGGTTTCAGCACTGTCAGTCATTCACATTCCACTGCGCGAGCTGCTCTGTTCTGCAGTAGCTGCTACGGATGATGACTGTGTAGCAGGAATAAAGAGAGCGGAGGAGCTGAGGCCTTGCAGCGTGTGCTGAAGCCGCCGAGGACCTCTGAGTAGCCATGCAGGCAGCAGGCTGACTCCTGCTCAGGTCTCCTTTCTGAGACTACCTCTTCCTCTCCTCCCCAAATGCTTTCACATGCCAGGCTGTCTGTGAAGCAAGAATACTGTTACTACACATGGGGCGTGAACCAGCCCAGGATCCTCCTGCTTCCAAGCTATTCAGCTCAGCTGACTGTTTCCAAAGTTGAGGGCTTGTTAGGCTTTGAATCTCATAGGTTTTTGGATGAGTGCTTGGGATCATTGTGGAAATTATTTTGGGGACTCACCCTGCGATTGCTGATAGCTGTTGGAAGCTCGCAAGGTCAGTAAAGGAGAACTGGCTTCCAAGGCTGTGGTCTGTGTCATCGGACATGAGGATAGGTTGCTTACTGATGTCATGTAACTGTAGTAAAACCTTGATATTTTATAATGGAGTATTTCCGAGACATGGGATTTTATTACAGGTCACTTTGTAACAAGATGGAGCGGTATGAGAATTCACTAGCCCATCTCTCTTGATTTTTAAATATATTTTAAATTATTTTGTGGTCAGAACTTTAGCTTATTACAAGAAAATGAGTTTTAATGTTATCAGTTACGTATATGGGTACTCATCACGCTTTGTCTATGTATTTGTGTACTTATTGTTGTAGCGCTAGCCCAAACATCCAATTTAAGAAATTTGTTCAGGGACTACGTAGGCAGCTCAGTGATTAAGAGCTCTTATTGCTCAGCCGAGGACTTGGGTTTAGATCCTAGCGCCCACATTGGGCAGCTCACTGTTACCTTCAATTATAGTTCCAGGGGTTCTGACGTCTTCTTCTGACTTCCACAGGAGCCTGCATGCACACGGTGTACATATAGATAAGTAGGCACACACATATACATAAAATGGAAATAGATCTGAACAAAAAAAACTTGTTTGGAACTCATGGTTAGAGTGTGAAGTCAGTGACTTTGTACCGCACAGTACTGAAGAGTCTATTCGGGTCAGAGGTTGATGACCAGACATGTGGCTGGCCCTTGGGTCACGTTAGCTTTTGTTGGGAAAGCTTTTATAGTTGAACAATGTGCTTTGCAAAGTTTCTGTATGTGAGAAGATAAAACTGAAGATCTTGGGAATATTAGTCTGTTAATGTTTTGACCATGCAACCATGTAAACGTATGGCATGACCCCCTGAAGTGATTCACTGTGGTTCCTTGCCAGATTAAAGCCACGCGAGTTAAGTTCTGGAAAATCACTTTCAAAGTTGTGAGATTTCACAAACTTTGAGTATTTAACTGTCCAAACTGTCATCTGTGTCCATTCTGTGTCCACATTGTGTTAAAAAAAATGGTAAGTTTCTCAGTCAGTTAGAATTAAAAGAGACATCTGCTTTTAATTGGCGTTTTATTTTCTTCCAAGTCAGTAAAAATTTGGTAAGACATGAATTATCAAATTCTGCAGTGCTAAGCAGCTTGTCAGTTGTCAGTAAGAGCTGCTTCCAGCAGCTGTACAGATGGGAGAAGTTAGGGTGCTGACTCATCTAACAGAGTTCTGACTGCGGGTTTGGGGGGCTAAGGTGATGGAGCCGTGGCTGCTCTGCCGTGTCAACTCCAGACCGTGAGTCCCCGGCAGGTCGCTTGCAGAGTGAGCGTTCTAGGATTAGGGTAATAGTTTACACGAGGCATCTTCTGCTTCGGCAGTTGATTGCTTATTAGTAAATGTGCAGTTAAATTCCTTGTGGTAAAAGGCTGAGCCATCTGGAAGTGAGCTTCATGTTCTGTTCTGATATACATGGCCTTCCTGCGTTGAGGAGGCACTGTCTGACTTCTGGAATGGGAGGGTTTACATGGCCCCTGCTGGAAAAGAAAATGATTATTTCTGTTTTTACCACATACACACATCAAATGTAAGGATAAAGGATTCGGTTCCCTTGAGACTCAGACATTTTTAGAATTGAGAAAGACTGAAAATATTGCTGTCATATGGATTACATTCTTGTTTTCTAGTTATCAAAACTAGAACATAACGAAAAAAAGCCGCTTTAAAGTCTTTGAAAATTCACCTGGGAAAGAGCCATTATAACTCTCCTACTTGTTGGTATGAGACTGGAGTTTCTCTTTTCATGATGAATGGTGTTATGTGTTTGGGGGTAGAGTCATGTTTTAAAGGTGGTTCTGTCTTTTATCAACTTTTCTTTCGATTAGTCTTTCGGTATTAATGGACTTCAGTTAAAGTGGGATTTTTTTTTTTCTTTTCTGTATGTGTGAATACCCTATGAGTATGCTATGTAATTATACATTTTGGCACCAGGAATATTATTGGGTTATGTAATTTGGTTGCAGAAATCTGTTTCAGCTGGGTAGTGGTGATGGTGCACACCTCTAATCCCAGAACTCGGGAGGCAGAGGCAGCCTGGTCTACAAAGTGAGTTCCAGGACAGCCAGAGACCTTGACTCAAAAAATAAAACAAAACAAAAACCAAAAAAACAAACAAAGAACAAAAACAAACTGTGCTATCTGTTTAATAGAGGTGGTAGGGGTTTTATTTTAGTGTTAAAAAAAGGTGGGTGCTTGGCAAATAAACCCAATATTGGATGTGTGATTAGGAAGTGGCATATTAAATATAAGGGCCAAGTTGAGTTGTTTTTACACAGTTAGGAACACAAGTGAAATATACTAAATTTAGACCTCGCAGTTAAACTGTACAGAACACGTTTCCTTGTTGTTCCAGTACTTGGTAACGTTAAGGCTCATTGCCTCTGTACATTTTTCAAATGGGTGTGCTTCTCAATACATAAGGACTTAATTTACTCCCTGCCAACAAGCCCCAAGGGGATTTTAATAATGGTGGCTGTGGACTACGGACTTGTGCCTCAGTGCTGGCTGCAGCTGCTGACGCTGTGAGCACCAAGTGGGAGGAGGGGGTTCTCATGACAATTCTGTACTAGCGCTGGGGTGGGTGGCTTTGTTTTGGACCCAGAGTATCTTTTATCTAAGACATTTTTTTTCTTTGAACCATATTTTAATGCTTCTTTATTAAAAATAATTTATATACAAAGCCATATTTCTTTTAATTTAGACTTGTTTTTGTATAAGTTTATTATATAAATATATAATAAAATTAATAAAGTTATATTTTTGTGCCTTAAGGGCCCTGTTACATTAGTTACTACTTCTGTTGATAGGTTTGGTCTTATAAGTAAATCCAGTCTATATGCTTATGAATAATACTAGTGAAATATGTATTCTCTGGAGTCAGGTGCTCACAATGACTTCTATACCTGCCTTCCATGGTGCTGTGCTCTCACTTGAGAAGCAGGTGGCAGCTGCGTTTCTCTAAGAAGATGGAAACCCGCGGTTGGTATTTGAGTTTCCACGCAAGTGGCCATTCTGACTGCACTTTTGGTCTTGTAGGGCAGTGAGGGCCTACTGTCCTGGGTTGCTAATAATTCCTGTGGTTTCAACTCAGTTTAGTCAGGAATACTTGACTTTCTACTTTGATTTGTGCTTTCTTTGCCTTGTTTTGCATGTAATTCCAGTTATTAAATTGCCGTGTTTTCTTCATTGTGTCATCTTGACACTGCAATGATCTACTGGATTACGATTACTGCCTGACCTGAGACAGTGTGGTTTGAATGAAAATGGCCCTCAGCAGGCCCAATGGGAGTGGCACTGTTAGGAGGTGTGGCCTTGATGAAGGAAATGTGTCACTGAGGGTGGGCTTTGAGGTTTCAGAAGCCAGCCCTGCTGCCTGCTGATCCAGATGTAGAGCTCTCAGCTACTTCTCCAGCACCATGACTGCCTGAGTACCACTATGCTTCCCACTTTGATGATAATGGACTGAACCTATGAACCTACAAGGCAGCCCCAGTTAAATGCTGTAGTCATGGTGTCTCTTCACAGCAATAGAAAC